>NW_026732033.1:0-213556 GCF_028476545.2 Physella acuta
AAGTGCAGGAAACGAAAAGAAAAACAACAGCTTAACCTTAACCTCTGATCGTTTCTACACCCCCCTCCCCCTCCTTATCTTAATAAATTACCAGCCCATCTACAACCCGTTCGTCAAACCACTCGGCGTCTAAGACAACTTTATTCAACCCACTCGGCGTCTAAGACAACCCCCCTTTCTCTGACAACTTTATTCAACCCACTCGGCGTCTAAGACAACCCCCCTTTCTCTGACAACTTTATTCAACCCACTCGGCGTCTAAGACAACCCCCCTTTCTCTGACAACTTTATTCAACCCACTCGGCGTCTAAGACAACCCCCTTTCTCTGACAACTTTATTCAACCCACTCGGCGTCTAAGACAACCCCCCTTTCTCTGACAACTTTATTCAACCCACTCGGCGTCTAAGACAACCCCCTTTCTCTGACAACTTTATTCAACCCACTCGGCGTCTAAGACAACCCCCTTTCTCTGACAACTTTATTCAACCCACTCGGCGTCTAAGACAACCCCCTTTCTCTGACAACTTTATTCAACCCACTCGGCGTCTAAGACAACCCCCTTTCTCTGACAACTTTATTCAACCCACTCGGCGTCTAAGACAACCCCCCTTTCTCTGACAACTTTATTCAACCCACTCGGCGTCTAAGACAACCCCCCTTTCTCTGACAACTTTATTCAACCCACTCGGCGTCTAAGACAACTCCTTTCTCTGACAACTTTATTCAACCCACTCGGCGTCTAAGACAACCCCCCTTTCTCTGACAACTTTATTCAACCCACTCGGCGTCTAAGACAACCCCCTTTCTCTGACAACTTTATTCAACCCACTCGGCGTCTAAGACAACCCCCCTTTCTCTGACAACTTTATTCAACCCACTCGGCGTCTAAGACAACCCCCCTTTCTCTGACAACTTTATTCAACCCACTCGGCGTCTAAGACAACCCCCCTTTCTCTGACAACTTTATTCAACCCACTCGGCGTCTAAGACAACCCCCTTTCTCTGACAACTTTATTCAACCCACTCGGCGTCTAAGACAACCCCCTTTCTCTGACAACATTATTCAACCCACTCGGCGTCTAAGACAACCCCCTTCTCTGACAACTTTATATCTTCTAGCAAACAAAACACGAAAGCTACGGGTATGACCCGTCAGAAAAAAAAAAAAACAACAACCGAAGACGTGCGTCCAGCAACAATTTCTTTATTGTTTTTTTATTAGCTGGGACCAAAATCTGGGCTATGGAGGTAGGGAGGGAAAAAAAAAACTCCAACACCAATAAATCTACAACACCGTTGATGGAGCACGATTTTAGGTAAGGGGCAAGCAAGGAATGTATCCGCTTAAGGAGGATATGACACAATGGTATTGCTGTATTGATGAGTTTATCAGCAGGGTTTCTTCCAGACTTTTTTCTCCGGAGGGGCACTTGAAATTTTCGGGGAGGGGGGGGGCGAGAAGAGATGCCTGGTAGAAACTCTGTTTATCAGGATAGCTGAATACATGACACTAGGTTTTAATAGGGGCTGGTAGTATTTGTTTTTTTGGTGTAGCGCTGTGTCATTCATAAGGAAACACAATGACATACGTTTTGAAAAGAATCAACTTAGAAATTTGAATATAATATTTAAATTACACGTTATTTCCTTCTAACTTAGACGAGGTATTGTGTCGTTTGTGACGAATTGAAATTTAAAAACAATATAGGGTCAACATATATAACAAAAAAAAAACAGGTCAAGCATAAATTATACTGATCTTCTTATGTTCACTATCGATGGATTAAAGACATCGTGGTTATTGACGTAGGACCCAAGGTTTTACGAAGTCTCCATGTTCAGTAGAGCGGAACGGGTTGCATGTACCAGCGGGTGGTCTACAGCTGTGCTTGTTCGGAGTGGGGGGGGGGGGGGGGGATGGAAAGGGACATAATTCAAAACAGAAAATACACAGAATGTCATGATGACATATGGAAATCGATTAGGTTGTGAAAAGCCCTCACGCATAAGTTGTTAGAATTTTAAATTACGTTCCCGGTGTATACAATAATCAATAACTGGACTAAAATGTAATCAGACAGGACGGAAATAAACATTACCTTTAATGGACCAACGGCGGAAACGGACGGAATTTGTATTGCTTGGATGGCAAACGGAAAAGCAAAAAATAAAAGTAAATAAAAATAAACATCTCTAAAAGCGCAGAACGCTCAAAATAAATTGTCTCTTATCCACGAGTTATCCACGGCTCATGCAGGTAATCCACGTGGGGGTATTGATTGACACGAATTTTAACAAGTCGTGACGTGGGGTAACACGTGCATCAGATGCCCCCGTCTCTTTACGTTACACGGGTAAAAAAAAACATAAAATAATAATCGCAAAACAAATTTCCGCACACGGAAATACCAACACACATACACGAGCTCACAAAAAAAAAATAAAATTGCAGACTTTTTTTTCAACAAAATGCCAGCGAATCTTTAATCTCGAGCGGATTAGTTTACGAGTGGGTGAAACAAGTCGAACGTATGGGGTATTTTTTTTTTTTTTTTTGTAGCGTTAGGCCTCGTTAATCGGGTTTGGTTGACTGGGGGCTTATCTGAAGATACATACAGGAGCCCCGTGTGGATGAGTTGACGGAAATTGTATACTGTGGGCTCAGCGTTGGTGATACAAAATCATATGTAACTAAAGGTAAGTAATTTTGTGTAATAGAGGTAGTGTGATGTTGGAAGAAAACATTACATCGAGCAGGTAGCTATATTTTTGTTTTTATGACGTAATGATTTTGTGTGCGGATTAGAAAAGTCAAAACAAGGCCCAGTCGTCAACATGGTTAATGGGATCGTTTCTTGCATAGCAAATACTATAAAGATAGTTACATTATATGCTTTATATTCACGAATTAGAAAAAAAATAGTTAAATCCGCCTAGTGGTATCCAAGATGTAGCCAAGTTTTACCCAAGAGGTAGCCAAGTTAGACAAGAGGTAGCCAAGTTAGAGACAAGAGGTAGCCAAGTTAGACAAGAGGTAGCCAAGTTAGAGACAAGAGGTAGCCAAGTTAGACAAGAGGTAGCCAAGTTAGAGACAAGAGGTAGCCAAGTTAGACAAGAGGTAGCCAAGTTAGACACAAGAGGTAGCCAAGTTTTATCCAAGAGGTAGCCAAGTTTTATCCAAGAGGTAGCCAAGATAGACACCAGAGGTAGCCAAGAAAGACCCAAGAGACAGCTAAGCAAACATCGCAGCGTGCACTAGCTAGACGTGTAATCCATGAGAGGAACCCAAACAGATCTGGATATCACCGTCTCAAATACTTAAAACCTGAACAATATCCAACTAACGCCTTAATTCTTTGTGAAAGAAATCTAATTAAAATAGTTTTTATATGAAACTGAAGAATTCACACGATTTTCAAAACGGATTTATCGGACTTTATGAAGTTTTCATTTGATTTACTTACCCAGGCTATGTTGTTTATATTTATTTTTTGTTTACTTTAACACCGATATAAGCAACTAAAGCTTTACAACTTATTGGAGAAATTCTGAATAAGCTGCTTGTAAAGGAAGGGGTTGTATCACCATTGTTGGGGTCGGCTGTGGACACAGACTTAGATGGATGGGGATGGTATTTGGACCCCAGCGGCGTCCCGCGGTGACGGCCCAACACCTGGGAAAGGTCAGGGCGCGGTTGATAATGGCGCCCCCGCCGCGCGGTGAAACGGAAACCCGACCCGGGTGCCTTCAAGCCCGGGCGAGATGTGTTGCCCCCGTAAAAATACGGGTCGGGTGCAGATGATGAGTGGGTTGGTGCGACAGCGACCCGTGTTATTATTGTAATAACCATAATAAGGACGTCAGTGGGGATTTACTGCTGATAATGGGGCGCTGTGGGTGACACGGACGTGTGATAGACAATTGTAGTCCCATCCGTCTTTTGTGTGGGGCGTAGCATTGTGTGGCTCTAAACGACAGAGTAATGCGTGGAATTGCTCTTCATATATATATATATATATATATATATATATATATATATATATATATATATATATATATATATATATAAATATATATAAACTGTCATTTTAAAAACCGTTGGTAACACCAGGTGCAGTAGATTTAAGAGAATTATCACACAGACGTTAGATTTTATTACATACACAGGTAACTGAGCTGTTCTGCGCCAATCAGCGTCCGTGTCACACGTTTACACGTACTCTATCATTAAACAAATGAGCACGAGCATCCTAATCTTATCCAGTTCGAGGTTTATCCACGGCACAGTACTAAACTTATCCCGCTTGCGATGTATCCACGGCACAGTACTAGCGGCGAGGGTGGAAGATACGGGCAGTAAAAAAATACAAGGTGCTCTCAATTTTTAAAATTTTGTAGTGAGTACTAAATTAGCGTACTTCTCTTTCAACCGCCATATTTTTTTATCTGCAGTTTTAGCATGGGTAGAGAACGTATAAAATATATATGTAAGTAAACGGTGGGATTTTATACCAGGGTATCTTTCATACATGGTATTTTTTTTTTAAATCTAGAATGTCAGCATTTAGGTAAAAAAAACCATCCCCATCTCCGCATGTGACTTGCGGTGTCTTTAAAAAGTAAACCAAGACAACTTATAGCTTCAACTTCATAAACGAAACAAAGAAAAAAATCCCATACACTCTTTTAAACTCGTCTTTAAAAAGTACAACAGGACAACTCATATCTTCAACTTCATAAACAAAGAAACAACGAAAAAAAAGTCCCATACACTCTTTTAAATAGTTGTCTTTAAAAAGTACAACACAACAACTCATATCTTCAACTTAAAAAGAAACAAGAAAAAATAACAACCCAGCGTAACTGTGGGTGGAATAGGAGACGATCAAAGCCCACGAATGTCAACAGCTATCTGTGAGCAGGTTCTGCTGGGTGCCTTACACGGAGCGCCCACGATAGTTAATTAAAGTGTTTGTAGATTTGACGAAGGCCAGACGACGATCCTAGTCTATCCACGCCCAGACATTCAAAAAACCGTTCCCCGCAGGAGGAGACATTCAAAGAGGGCGCTATCGGAGACTTGGCCGATAGGTGGCGTCTTCAGAAATCTTGAGCAATGCACTGACGGCTGTATGTGTATGTGTGTGTACGTGAAAGTTTGAGTGTACATACGTCTATGTTGTAATATGTATGTATGTAAGCGTGCATGCACGTGTTTTATGTATGTGAAGATAAATCTGTTCATGAAAACTATATATATATATATATATATATATATATATATATATATATATATATATATATATACATATATATATATATATATATATATATATATATATATATATATATATATATATATATATATATATATAGGTATGTGTGTATGTACGCGTGCATGCATACGTGTGTTATGTATGTGAACACATAGTTTTAAGAAATCCAGGAAAGATAAATCTGTTCACGATTACAACATTATATATCTATATATATATATATATATATATATATATATATATAGGTATGTGTGTATGTAAGCGTGCATGTGTACATGTGTATGCATGTGAATACACAGTTTTAAGAAATCCAGGAAAGATAAATCTGTTCACGAGAACAACGCTTGATCGAGGAGACACAGCATCTTATGGAGCGTGGGGAGAATTGTCTTGTTACGTAAGAAAGATGAATTGGGCACCCCCTGCCGTCTTTTACACAACCTTACACCAAATAGTAGAATGCCATCTTCTTATTGAAACTGCAATTACGTTGCGCCCCCCCCCCCCCCTTTAAAATCCCCCCCCCCCCCCCACTGTACATTAACTCTGCAACAGACAAACGAAGACGATATTTTCAATTTGAAAAGAAAACAGAAGGCGTTCCTTGGAGCAGATGCAGGCGGGGCATAGTTGGCATACTTCCCTTGTCGCTGGTTATCTAAAAGTCAAGTTATGAGTGTCCGCTTAGATAGCACTTCAGGCCAGATGGCCGCCGATAAAAGGGCCGTGTTTTACCCGATGACAAAGGCTGACGATGGCCGACAAGTTGTCCTTCATGGGAGTCAACTATTTTCAAAACCGTGAGAATAAAGGGCAAAAAAACTCACATAGACACACACACACACACACACACATATATATATATATATATATATATATATATATATATATATATATATATATATATATATATATCTTTATATATATATATATATATCTTTATATATATATATATATATGTATGTATGTACATGCATATATTTATATATAGGTTATATGGTGTATGGTTATGGTTATGTTTGTTATTTGTATTATGAGGGCGGTACATGTATTCCATAAGAAAATACCACAAAGATTCACTGTACTGTACACTCAAGTGCCACAATACCACGTGCAGAACGTAAACCACGGACCTATAAACTGTTATCGATTTTTAAAACGTATTTGCCCGTCATAATGGATCTCCAGCGGGGGTAGCTGTTTACCCACCGTCCCGTTTGATGGCGTATCTGGTGGTTCTGGCACTAAGGAAACAGCACGTTTGTTCGTCGGCCTGCAAATATGGAACCAGTCAACAGATAAACTTGGCTTGTGTCTTCATCAATACCCCCCCCCCCCCCCGGGTTAACCATATGCGTGCTGACATATGCAGAAACTAAACAGAAGATTTGTTTTAGGTTTTTAATTGAATAAACATTCAACGGTGTAGTTTTGTTTGCGGTATTTTATGCTATGTATATTTTTATATAAAAAAATGTTTGGCAAATATATCGTGAAGGTATTTTTTCAAAGTAAACAGAATATTTTATCAGTAGGGATGATTAAGATTTAATTAATTATTTTTTATCAAACTAAAAAAAATATGGGATTGGATTTTATTTTGACTGTATGAAGGAGGTGTAATCCTGTTGATCGTAATGCATTTCTATGTATCTCAGAAGTTAAATTACATTTTTTGTAAACTATATATATATATATATATATATATATATATATATATATATGAACATCCTTGGAGGGTTTTAACAAACATACAGTTACACGCAGTCTAATACTCCAATAACTTTAACTCCCCCCCCCCCTCCCCCTTCACTGAAAACAATTTAACTTGCTGCATACTGTACTTTGTATTCTGACGGCATTTTTCCCTTCCGTAAATTTTCCCTAAGTCTCTCCTTATCTTTATCTTAATGTAAATCTTAAAAACTCCTCCTCCCCCCCCCCCCCCCCCCACCCCACCTAACACATCACCGTGGAATCTCAGCAGTCAAGTGGATCACGGAGGCATAGAAGGGGGAGGGGGTGTGGTTGGAGGGTTAGTAAAGATGAGGAAAGAATGATAGGAGGAAAGGGGTAAGGAGATTATGTATGTTGTTGACATTTTTTTTTTGGTTTCTTGTTTGTATTTAAATGTAATCATGTATGCATACCATACAACATAAGAACATGAAACAATATGTAAAAAAAAACAACAAAGAAATAAAACAAAGTATCAAATTGTTTTTAAACCGATTATCCCTAACAAAGGGTGCAATGCTCGGGGGATTGTGTTAAAGAATAAAAGCTTGTAAAGAATAAAGAGGTGGGTGGATAATTCAAACAATACACACGTTGTTTGGTTTAGTCTTGAACCGAGTTGGAATGTTTAGATCTGGAATGTTCAGAGTAAGAATGTTCAAAGCTGGAATGTTCAAGGCTGGTATGTTCAAAATCGGAATGTTCAGAATAGGAATGCTCATAATCGGAATGCTTCATTGTTGAAATGTTCAGAGTTGGATTCGAATGGGCTAAGACAATAGGTGTCCCATTGTTTATAACGGACTAGCCTCGAAACAACTGTGCTTGTATCATAAGTACGTGTTTGTAGACGTATCGGTGTATGCTTGTGTATGTATCTATGATGGTGTGTGTGTGTGTGTGTGTGTAGGTTCAGGAGCAGGTGAATGAGCATACAAATTGTGTGTGTGTGTGTATGAGTTTTCAACTGCCCGCGACCGTCTCTGCCAACAAGATAATATAAACACGGGATAAACACAAGCTCATCTCCAGGTTTGAGTTGGGATGGGGGAGATGGATGGGGGAGATGGATGGAGTAAATAGAACAGAGATGTGCGGGCATTAAACTCCAGCAGACGGCCGTTACAAATGTGTTACATCAACGTGTAAGCAAGGTGTAAGCCATTAGAGCAAACCCACCTTCCTTACCTGGACCTATTGTTTTATTTCAACAGGGTTTTTTTCTTTGGCACTTAAGTGTTAACATCAGATAATCGTATTGGCATCAATGTCTTTTATAATAATGATAAGGATATTTTAACATATATATATATATATATATATATATATATATATATATATATATATATATATATATATATAGCAAGAATATATTTGTCCAAAAGGGATTGCCATTTCAGACTCTGTGGTGAATAGGGCAGGTGAAGTAGAGTTAACCTCTTTCTGCGATCCTCGATATATGTAGGAATAATGCGGTCATATTTTTAATGCCAAGACACCTTTAATTTCACTGACTCAGGTACTCGTTAGAGCTGGGTGGACTCAGAGATGCCCGACGGACGAGAGTCCGGGAAACAAACTAAAGACTGTAGGATAAGTAGTCGTGTGCTCTACCACTAGACCACGTCGTGTCTTTCCTTATACTCCGAGCACTTTGATTTGTGTGATGGAGCGAGATGACGAGTGCAGTGGTAAATAAACTGGAAGGATACGCTTGACAAATTTCAAATGTAAACAAAACACGATGTTGTTTATATATTGCGCTATCTAATGTTTCACTATGATAGTGGTCACTGTTTATATTGTACTATCTAATGTTTCAGTATGATAGAGGTTACATATCTAATGTTACAGTATGTCGTCATCAAAATTAAATTGCACAGCGTGGGTGGGCGTGGGAGTAAAGTGTAGGTGGGGAAGAAAGAGGGGGTGACATTGTTTACACGAAAGTAATTGATGAGATCTTTATAATTAGGTGCTAGTCCATGAATTAAAGAGATGGGAGAGTGGAATAATTACGTAAGTGGCTGGGTGAGTGTAATGGGGGGGGGGGGAGGGGGTAGGGCAGATAACCCCCCCAGGGAAGTTGTCACCGGCAAGAAAAATGAAGTGTAGAATGGTGTCGGTGCCGGATACACCTTGTTGGTAGGCTGGAGGAATTCTTTGGATGGGGGGTGGGGGTTGGGGGTGGGGGTGGAAGTACTCGACTAATTGGGTGTTGTTTAAATGAGAAAGTGTTAATTACAGACACGTTTCTGGGCAGCGAGAGGTAAATGTTTAGGTCATGTCAGAGAAGGACGCTTCGTGTGCATGTAGGTGGAGGGAGGGGTGTGGTACTCACTGCTGGGGGTGGGTGGGAGGAGGTGCATTAGTCCATGTAAGAGGTGGGTGGGGGAGGTGCAGTAGTCACTTATGGTGATGGTAGGAGTGGCTGAAACAGATTATGGTGCGCTATGGAGGGGGTGGAGGTAAGGATGAATCGGCCGCTGCTCATTTAATCAAGAGAGGTGTAGACCCTGGTTCAGTATACAAGAGGGGGGTGGGGGTGTCAGCTGTTATCAGGCGCAGGGGGTGCGGCAGAAGGCACGGGGTTTCAAACAACCAAATTACAAATTAATCTTGACCGTGACATGACCAGACGGCCACGGGGAAAATTAATTGAGGTCACGTGTTGGGGGCGAAAAACTCTCCCCCCCCTATCTATAATTACCCAAAACCTGACGAAAAAAAAATTCGGTGGGGTTTGATAACCTTACAACAACGACCCTCTAAATTTGACTTTTCTTAATGTTTTGACGGGCGTTGCTGTTCTTTTTTTTGTCATGTTGACGCGGGGTTGTATAACGAACCTACTGAGCGATTTTCTACGCAAGGAGCTCGCAGCTGGGGCTTCAAGCGAGTGTTCTGTAAACATCGACCCACTGTGCCTACCTGGGTGTACAGGTAACCAGCAAACGTACACCAGGTTACAGTAAGCGGTTGTTGCAGTGTAGGTTTTAGCGAGAGGAGGGGGTATTTTATTTTTTAAAGGACAGAATAGGTATATATATATATATATAAAAAAAGGTGAAACGTATTTTTTAATGGTGGGGGTGTTACAATTCTCAGTGTTAATTTAGTGTGAATGGTTTATGACGCCCTTGAGGTAATGGTTAAGGTAAGAGGATGGTAAGGAGGTGATGGGATTAACGCTAACCGGCTGTTGTGTTCGGGTGGTTTTGCTTAGATGGTTTACTATTAGTGGTAGAGCCAATGCACAAGTTAGGGTTTTAGTTATGTTAACATGTTATATATGAACGAGTGGTGACTTGATGGTCAAGATAAGTATTTGTGCGTATACATTTCAGGAACAATTTTACACGTGAAAATTCTTCTGTAGCGGAGACATCATCCCCCGTGCGACATGTCCCCTTCAACATATCCATTGTTCCAAAATTTTCGGCAACTTATCCAGTATTGCATATATTATCTTGCAACATGTCTCTTGCAACATATCCATTGTTCCAAATTTTCGGCAACATGTCCACTATTGCAATAATCATGCAACATGTTTCCTGCTCCATATACATAGTTGTCAATGCATAATAGCAAACGCCAGATCTAGTAAGAGGTAAGGGAGATAAAGGTAGATATTGGGAACAGCGAAGTGGGGGGGGGGGTGTAACGGATGTGGTTGATGATGACGAGTGATATAAAACAAAAGCACTCAGGGGTAATTGGGTTAATTATGAATTCACTTAAGGCCCAGCCCCACCTGAGACCTGACAAAGAAGGGGCGTGGGCTTCCATTAAAAAAGGCTGAAGTGGGCTTCCATTAAAAAGGGTGAAGGGCCAACCATCAAACACCCGACCCCCGTGTTTATGATATTTCAATAAACACGGGCCCGTCCCGTTCATTTAGTTTCGGCGTGAGTACTAAATCAAACATCGCAGCCTGCCCTTACGTCCGCGTCAAGGCTATTAATAGCCTATGAAGTTGTTTACGTCCAATCAAATGGTTGCTTCACGCCGGCTCCCGGCCAATCAAGATCTTTCTTTGAAGCCCGGGTGGATCCTATCAAAAAAAATTGTGTACAAGGATGGCTCTTGGCTTTTTGTGGCGACGTAAGAACCTAGGAGTGGGTGGGGTAGGGAGAAGGGGGGTGAGGTATCATTTTTTTAGTTGTACACACAACATAGTGATACAGTTAGACAAGAGGGTTAGGTTGGAATGTGGGTGGTGTGGGGTGGGGGGGGGGGGGGTTAAAGACCAAGCCCAGGGGGTCTTGTACCTGGTGTAATCAGATTCATATGTCAGGGCGCTTAAGGCCTATGAAAGAAGTGGAGATGTTTTATTTAAAGTCTTCTGGTAACAGCTGCAGTTTTGTGTTTGTTTCGCCTTTTCATCACGGACTAAAAGTGAAGTCGGTTGGGACAAGATTTCACAAAAGTAATGATAGCAATTGTATTATAAAGTTATACGTTTACTATTTTTTTCAACTCGTCTTTTTCTTTATGTTTTTGAAGAGGGAGCTTTTCCAGTTCCTATCCGAGGTGAGTAGGTGCAATGAGGTAAGAGGGGTGAGTTCAAGTTCAGGTAATTAAGTGTACCGGAATGGGAAGGGTGGGGTACAGGTTTAAGTAGAGCAATGATTTGGTAATGGGGGTGGGGGTTCCTAAGTATATATGTGACGGTGAGGAGTCCAAAAAACAAATATCCCCACCTCAGCCGTATCGCCACTTTGTCTACTTTGGCAAACTCCCTCCTCCGTCACGGTTCACTAGCCGACACATCCTGCAGTGTACACACGATCCAGGTCTAACATGACAGCACACCCAGCGAGCGTGACGTGTACCTCTTGTCCCTTCACTGTTTACACAGTCCGCCATGTTGGATATCTCGCCCGAGGTTTTCTCGCCATCAGCGTGCGGCCGACATTGTTTTATGCACCTTCTGCTCCCCCCGGGGAGGGGGGGGGGGCAAGTGGGTGTGCACAATATTGTAAACAACACACCTGTTGCCGCCCTCCCGCGACCGTCCCGGTGTGAGCTGGCACCGTTCCTGGTCAGAAGCAGAACGCGGTAAAACGCGAGGTGCTACAGGGTTGATACCTGCCGTGGGTAAACACACACCTGAGGTGCCGCCCCCCACCCCCCGGGTATAAACACCTTGATAATTTAGTGTAAAATAATTAAATCTGAACCATAAGAGGTATAAATAAAAACACCCACTTTAATTAAATTATACTAACGTCATTAATTAGGCAAGGCAAGGAGCTTGGAAAGATTTTAACTGTACTTGAAACTAATTAGGCACAGGAAAGTTTCGTGCAGGTAAAACTCAATTAACTACTTAATTTCAATTTAACAAATTTTAGAAAAAAAAAGAAAAAAAAAGGCAAGATTAGACTTAGATTTATTTTATAAATAGACGTTGAAGATAGGCATTACTTTTGGCGGTGTAAAGAGCGGACAAAGGCACCGTTTGTTGCTGTGATGAAGTAGTACTGTAATATACTTTTTGTCTGTTTTCAGTTCATAGGCCTTATGTTGTGTCGTAGGGGAATAGACGTTGTTGTGAGTTGACTAAAGCGTCGGTATGATCAGTGGCACGCCAGTCCTTATTCAACAACCCACCTCAACAACCCACCACAGCAACACACCAGCAACCCACACAAACCCCTCCCTCCAGCATCCACCCCAACAACCCACTCAGACCAGCATCCACCCCAGCAATCCACACCAACAACCCACCACAGCAACACACCAGCAACTAAGACCAGAATCCACCCCAGCAACCAACACTTCACCCAGCAAAACTTCCGTCCCCCAAAAAATTTGTTTCACCCCTAGCTCGGAGTGAGTACCTTGATCCCTTAAACCCGAGAGCGGGTAGAACCCTGAGCGAATTTCACAGCACTTAACTCATTTGTTTTTATCCCAGTAGTCACGTGTCCTGCATACTTTCACGTGCGCTACATGCCGTGCTCCAACAGCTAGAGTGGGTCTGTACACTGAGACCCGGGTGGGGGGGGGGGGGGTGAGCGGATCACGAATATGAAACCAGGTCTGAGCAGTGTGAGGTTTATCTGCATGACAGATTGTCAGTCTGTAATGGAACTGAGCATCGTATAGATTGTTTTGGAACTTTAGACCTAGTGGATGATATAGAAGGTGCTGTCTGAATGCCATTATTTATTTCAATTTTTTTATCAATAAGTACTTTTTTTTTTCTCTGCTGAAGACATCTGGTCGAAACCTTTTTAATGATTTTTTATTCTTCTTGTCGTTTGTGCATATATCTTAATTCTTTTACCACAAGTTAAATGATTTTTTATTAACGCTTACGTTTTATCTATTCGTAATTTTGAAATTAATCTTTCCTTGGTAAGTTGCTGCATTAGAAATAATCTGTCTTTAAACATCGTATAGACAGACATTCACTTAAAAATATCACACAGACATTCACTTAAAAATATCACAGACATTCACTTAAAAATATCACACAGACATTCAGACTAATCATCGCTGGAGCGAGCAAAGCTGCTCTGGATTTTGAATTCAGGTAACAATACCGGCTGAGGGGTCTGATTTTTAAGACTGCTAATGTTGATTAGGTCGAGTGCGAAAAGATTATCGGGGGGCGTGTCGGCTTATCTGCTGTGACCAAATGCCGATAGACATGCACGCGATCGTAACGCACGCGTAGAGTTCTGGGTAAACCCTCGAGACTCATGCTTCATTAGAACGTTTTTTTTTCTTCTGGTTTTAGACTTGGTAAATTAAAGAAATAGTAGAGGTAGAGTGCGGATGGTGAGGTAGGAGGTGAATATTAGTGGATTTAGTAGATGTGGCTGATGGTAGTCTACATGTAGGTGTGGAAGTGTGTGTGGTAGTTGTGTTTAGGTGTGTTGGATGTGTTGAGGTGTGCCAGGTGTGTTTTTTAATGTGTTTTTGGGATATTTGTGTAGTTGTGTAGTTTCGGTGTGGGGATTGAGGTATGTGTGTAGTTGTTGTGTTGAGGTGTGTTAATGCGATATGTGTCTAGCTGTGTGAAGATGTGTTTGAATGATTGGTGTGAAGTTGTGTCTGTGTGTTTGTGAGGTAGATGTGTTGTTGTGTTTTGGTGTGTTTATGTGATAGGTGTGTATGTGTGTATGTTAGGTGTGTAGATGTATTGAGGTATGTCTGTGTGTTACACGTGTAGGTCCATTTTGATGTGTTTGTGTGTGGTTGGTGTGTATATATGTGTGTAGGCGCCTGATATGTGTGTGTTAGAGGCCTCACAACACGACAGTCAACTATTTTATTCACCCTTCTTTTTTTTTTCAACATGCAGTACATATTTACATAACAATACTCACTTAACCTAACATAAAAACACACACATTCTCTTTCAGAAGTGAGCACTACGGTCCTACCTCACCCTCTACCTCACCAACCTCAGGGCACCGTTCACTCCCACTCCCACCACGCCAACCGCTGGCGTAATTGTAACATAAACACTCAAGGATTAAGAACCCAAAACGGCGTGTTATTATAAGCGAACAGCTGGTACACAATCCACCGCAAGTCTCCACCCACCATACACTCACTACAGCATCATACCTTTCATTTCAGAAACGAAGAAAAAAACCCACAAAAGCGGAGAAAAAAATCTATAAAACGTGTGTTACGGAAGTAAGCGAAGTACGCTTTCTGTAATGAAGACAAACAAACAGACAGACCGTCTCAACAACGGCGTTAAAGACGGGGGTGTTTAACATAAGACATGATATCCTTAAACACAGGGGACCACTGGTACAAGCCACCACCCCTCCCCCAACCTTAGTCTGGAATACATATGACGTACCTGCTTCCAAAAGTACCGGTCTCTTCCGCCGGTTTATTTAACCGGTTGATTTCAATAATCACGCATGAAGTGAAGCGTGCCCTTGTTCAAGCAAACATTGATGCCGAATGTCTGCATGCTATAACAGAAATCACACATTTTTTTATACCTCTTGGGGTGTTTTGAAGGGATAAGTTATTGAATACTCCGAGATATAGAAAACAAATCCGCCGCTTTCGACAGATGTTTTCAACAAATTTCCGGATTTTCCCGTAAAAAAAATAAAATAAAAATAACACTATCACAATATTTCTTACGGTTTATCTAAACTGGTGATATAGTTTACATAACGATGAGAAAAAAAAACCTCGATGTAAACAAAAAATTCAGATTTTAATTAGATAGGCTATATTTTTTATACAGATCAAAAGATTTTTAAAAAAATATATTTTACTTATCACAACATTAAAAATTTCTCATTCTTAAGTAAAAAAAAAATCTGATTTTTTTTTTTTTCATTTTATTTATCTAATTATATCAGTTCTTTTGGGTAAAAGCGACTTAAATAATAATAAAAAAAACAGCTTTAGAAGTGAGACAACGTCATAGGAAAACTATTAAACTCAGTTTTTTACAAGCAGGCAATTATGTCTCATAAGTTTCCCACAAAGCCTTGCCACATGAAGGCGTACATCGCGAACATTATGATGAAGGTTTTTACAAAAAGTAAACACAAACAAAAACAACCCCCCCCCCCCAACCACACATGTAACAGTAGACTGGTTGGTGTCGGGAATGTGGTGGGTTAAGGTGATGATGAGGTCTAACGTTATTACGTAGTCCGTATGATTACCCGCCTGATGAAAGAAATTCCTGGCAATTATTACATTATACGATGCTGGAAATTCTTAGCGCGTTTTGTTCTGGCAAATTTCACCATAATGTAATGGTGCATAGGATAGGTGTACCTATATATCAAGTACTCTCTCTTTATCTCTCACGCACACAGACACTTATATACTTATTTATGCCTAAATGTATGTATATAAGTATTCATATATCTGTGCATATATATATATGGTTGCATATATATATATATATATATATATATATATATATATATATATATATATATATATACATATATATATATATATATATATATATATATATATATATATATATATATATATATATATATAATTATTAATATTTACATATAAATACATATAAATACATATAAATACATATAAATACATATACATTCATACATACATATATATATATGTGTGTATATATATATATATATATATATATATATATATATATATATATATATATATATATATATATATATATATATATATATGTATATATATGTAATCATATATATATGTATATATGATTATATGATTGCTTATGTGTATGTATGTGTGTCCCAGGTTTCTGACGTAACTCTAGTGACCTTAAAGAGAGCGATGTAGGCTGCAGACGAGAGACTTATCGAAACTGACATTCCTGCTGTAAGGAGGTGACACAAAAGAAGAAGCAGACGGAAAACAATTTAACACCACCTTCTGACCGGCGCAGGTGTTGACTATTTGACATTCACGAAATAACATGTTGTCGGTTAGAGCTTCTTGACCGCTGATTAAAGAAACTAATTACGCATCTCTGCGAGGTTTTAATTAACAGAAAACACTGCCAGGGCATTTTTTTTCTTTCTTATTTTTTTCCCAACTATGCAAGGTGTTCTATTTTTAGAATTGGCTGTAATCGTTTTTTTTTTCTTAACATATGCACCCCCATCCCAACGTTTTCAAAAAATAAAAAAAAAAAATAAATCCTACACCTATACTATCTCTCTGTTTTCAGGGGTCGCCCCTCCCCCCCTCGACCCCTGTAACTGGGGTGGGGGTCATGGCACGACCCCTGCACTGTTTACCGGCGGCGATGGCTGAAGCCCATTAAGACCGTATCGCAGTATGCTAAACTATGCCGACACAAGGGGCTGACACGACGGGACTTAATGGAAACTGGAGGGGAGTGTGACGTCACAGTGTGTGTGTCTGTGTGTGTGTTTGTGTGTGTGCACGTCTGTTGTAGGTGAGGTGCACTATAGCACATACGTGCAGGAAACGTCACGGTTCACGGTTAGGGCTAGAGTTAAGGTTAGACGTTATGCAGTCGAATCTAACTTACTAAGGGGCAATCATTTTGTGGGTAATAGATATGGTAATATCTAGAAATCATTGAATAAAGCCATATATATATATATATATATATATATATATATATATATATATATATATATATATATATAACTGGTGTTTTTAGTATTTTTCTCATCCTTTGCCAATTGTTCATTAACAGAACAGTAATATGGCCCTCACATTCTGTATTTAATATTTTTTAAAAATTACATTTTTTTAATCGCCATGTGAACACGATCATCAGAGTGTGTTTGCCTGACCCTAACCCTCGCCATAACCCCTCGTCTAATGGTGCAACCGTGTTTGCACACCCCCCTTGTTAATATTTAATTTCTCCCTCGGCTGGGCCAACACGTTTCCTACCCCCCCCCCCCCTACTCCCCTTTAAAAAAATATTTTATTCCGTTAGCGAAGTTCGTTTTAAGAACAAGTCCCAAGGTGTGCTGGTTATCTAAAGGGTTAAAAGGGGGGATAATTTTATAAACAAGGTTAAAAATAACCCATAGGTAGGGTGGGGGTTGTTCATCCCTCCAGTCTCTTCCCCAAAATTGAAGTGATTGACCCCCTGGGGTTGATAAAGTTTGCGTATTTAAAATAAAGGTAACGCTAAAACATTGTATATGTAAGTGGCAGAAAATAATCACCTGTATTTTTTTCCTAATGTATAGAGGCTATTTGCAATATAAAAAAAAACAGGGACAAATGCTACTTGTTATATTATAAAGAACGAAGAAGAGGTAGCTGAAATGTTTAAGTACTTGTAGACGCAACATGCATTTCTGACGAAATATTTTTTTAAAGAGTAAAGAACGATAACTCATTGCTGACTTTTAAGGGGCTTAACTCTTAAAGCTTGATCTATAAAAATTTAATTCAGGATAATTTTATAGTTTTTTTCAACGAAAATTTTAAATCGTTTACCAAAATGTTATTGCAAAAATGATATATCACTATTGTGTCGGTTTTAGCAGTATAGCCTTTTTGTATTTTAAGGTTTTGTTCCGTTTCAATTTTTATTTTTAGTTGGAGGTTTCTGCTTTATCTCGGTAATAGAGCGCGCTATCGCGAGAGCAGCCTCGAGATTTGCCTGGATACATATCCAGGCCAAGGGCGAGCGTAAGATGTTATCAAAACACCGGAAGTGAGAAATTTGATCAAAAACTGGAGATTATAAAAGAAAAGATTAAGTGATTCGTACCAGCAATGATGGTCGGGGGAATAATGATAACAGGGAGGGCGGGGAATGAAAGGTGAAAGGAAGTAGATCTTCAATGAGGGTAGAGGAGGAGAGAGATGAAACTTTGCTGTGCGACTTTGTTGTTCGGTTCAAATAGCTTAAGGGTTGAATTAAAGGGTACATAACCTTGTCACTATATATATATATATATATATATATATATATATATATATATATATATATATATATATATATATATATATATATGGTGAGTGTATAATTGTTATGTTTAAGGTTAGAGTTAAGAATTGCATCTGATATACTTTGGAAGTATTTAATTAAAGTAATTAATTTAAAGAAACAGATAGTGTTCCAAGTCCACTTAATGCCATATAAGTTATATTAATTGTAGAATTTTAAAACTTTCTTTTCCCGTTTTGTTATGTTGGTCATTCCTTGAACAAATATAATAGGATCAGTATGGGGGTGTACGAGGGTCGGAATTGGGTGGGCGTGTCCGTGTAACTGAGGTCATATTAAATGAAGGCGGCCATCATTATGTAAATTAATTGATCCCCATGCGCCGGCCGGTACAAAAGGGCGCGGGTGCCGGCGTCCTTTGAATTAGCATTGAGTCCCGTCTGGGAAGATTTTAGAACCAGACGCTCGTGTCTCCGGAGGGGCGGGTAGTCATTTTCTTGCAAGGTCATGGGCGTAGGGGTGGGGTGGGTAGAATGGTGGGGTGGGGGGTAATTTTTTAATTGAATTGTAGGAACAAGAAATTTTTCTTTTAAATGTCACTTCATTTGATCAAATTAGTCTGCTTTCTTTTTCTTTCGTTCTCGCTTTTTTTTTTTTTTCTGATTACATTGGTCAAGTTTCAATTAAACATTTACTGGAATCAATATTCTAAATTAATATTAATCTCGTTCTAGCAAAGGTCTTGCTACATATACAATTTAGATTAATTGTATTGTATTCACTGTTCCCCGTATAAACTAATCACACAGAAAGGCCAGACTAATAAAACAAAACAAAAAAAAGCAAAATGGAAGCGATTAGCTAATTAATAATTAACCCAGCAGCTGTAATTTACGACGACAGCTTTGGTGGCGGAATAAAGATGACGTATGTGACAGGACGTGACGTTTTCGGGAAGAGAGAGTGTAATGCTGTACAACATAGTCATACGACACTATGTTAGGGGCGTCTGCAGCGCAAGAAATCATCTTTAGCAGATGCGGAGAATATATATATATATATATATATATATATATATATATATATATATATATATATATATATATATATATAATGTATATAGGCTTGCAAAGAATTTCGATGGGGGATAGGTAAAGGGCATAGTTGATCGATATGGTAAGGGGATGAGGAAAAACAGAGCCCCACTTCGTTAAATGTAAGTAAACAACGCGACTTTCTAATGAAAGCCGTTCGCCATTAGTGCCCGTATGTGCAGACAAGCCAACGGGAAAACCCAAATGTTATGTTTGACGTCTTTCACGGGACAACAGGTAAAGGGTTAAGACCGTCCGAGTGGGAGCATTGGTCGTGAGCCATTGCCGCATAAAATAAACAAATAAATTGCGCACGCCGTATTTCTGGCGCGGCGTACACACACTGCGCACGATGACGCGCTGCGAAAAACAATGGGACTTCCGGTTTCCGGGGTCTGTAGAGTAAACTGGCTACAGTGCCCCCGTGTTTTTATTATTTAAGCTTGGCTGTTGTGTTTTCTATCAGTAGCGTGTAGCCTAGTGGCGATAGGGGCCACGTGTGGGGATTGTGGGGGTTTAACTAAGGCTTAACACCCCGCTTGAGAAATAAGTTTTTTTTTAAACCCAACTGTATGACATAGAAGATGATTCATAGTTCACAATCGTATAGGTCAGGAGAAAAAATAGAGGAGATATACTTTTTTTTTCCAAGAGATGAATTCCATTAATGTAGATTTTGTTATTTCTAGTTTTACTTCCAAATTGTACTTTTCTTCAAAATAGTTAGGATTTCCTATAGGTTGATCAATGCTACCAGAAGAAGAAGATATTCAACTATAAACGTCGATAGGACAATTTCTACGCCAATATCACCGTTACGCCCGGGATTAGGATTAGGATTCAAATTCAGATTTGGGAAAGAGTTTTCTCAGGTATCAAAAAGTTTGTACTACGTTTTGGCGAAAGAGTTTTCTTAGGTTATACTAACACACAACTTTAAAAAGATAGATTGGCATGATAGTTGTTGAAATAAGATAAAGTAAACTTGCTTGCGTGCACAAAAAGATTTAGCTTTGTATGAGTAGAATACGTGATGGTCAACTTAACCAAATGTGTGTTTTTAATCATGCGAGCAGTGTTGGAGTTAGGTTTAGGATTAGATTCGACTTTAGGGTTAAATTCAGGTTAAGGGTTACACGCGAGCTAAGGACTAGACTAGTGCTAGGACTAGACTAGAGCTAAGGACTAGACTAGAGCTAAGGACTAGACTAGAGCTAAGGACTAGACTAAAGCTAAGGACTAGACTAGAGCTAAGGACTAGACTAGAGCTAAGGACTGGACTAGAGCTAAGGACTAAACTAGAGCTAAGGACTAGACTAGAGCTAAGGACTAGAATAGAGCTAAGGACTAGACTCAGGGGTCTCCAAACTTTTCAGTCCGAGGGCCGCATTAACTATCAAATTTCAGTTCGGGGGCCAGTTTCTTCCAGGCATGTCAATGATTTTTCTAGGCAAAGTTCCTCAGCCATCACCAACAAACGTTTTTTCCGTGGACTAAAACATCTCCGCGGGCCGGATGAGTGGACATCGCGGGCCGCATCCGGCCCGCGGGCCGTAGTTTGGAGACCCCTGGACTAGACTAAAGTTAAGACTAGACTAGAGCTAAGGACTAGACTAGAGCTAAGGACTAGACTAGAGCTAAGGACTAGACTAGAGTTAAGGACTAGACTAGAGCTAAGGACTAGACTAGAGCTAAGGACTAGACTAGAGCTAAGGACTAGTATAGAGCTAAGGACTAGACTAGAGCTAAGGACTAGACTGAAGTTAAGGACTAGACGAGTTAAGGCTTAAGCTCAAGTTAACGACAAAGCTCGTGTTTAGAGTTAGACTCGAGCTAAGGGTCAAATCTCGAGTTCGAAGTTCGACTCTGGATGCCAGGAATGTGCCACCGAGCCCGCATGTATCTTGTGTGGTGCCTGGACCCTGGCATCCCCGAACCCCCGGCATGCTTCTTTTTTATTGAGTAAAGGTCGCCGTGTAGTAGACTATATTATAACCCAAACAAATCGCAGTGATCCTCATCTGCTCACCACATGCTCGCATACTCCCCCCTCCCCACTTACTTCCCCTTAGAATACCCTACCAAAAAAAAGACCACCTCACAGCAACAACCCTCTTACCTCCCCTCAAATGTTTTTTTTTTCCACCACAAAATTTCAGTCCACAATAGCTCATCCCTTTTGTGGCGCAGATTCCCCCGACGTAGATCTGTTTACCCTTGCCTTCTGACATTTCAAATCTAGTTTCGCTTACAATTTCCCCCAAAGAGTAAGGTACAAGAAAGGGGGAAAGAGCGGAGAGGGGGAGAAAAAATGAATAGGACCTCGACTCTCTCTTGATCTCTTCTACCCTCGTCAGTTAAGGGGTGGGGGTGTGGGGGGGGGGGGCATCTTGAGTAAGGACAACGGAGCCTAGAGTGTGTTTACACGACCCCGGGGCGAATTGTTCTATGCTGCGGTTAGGAGCCACTGACTTTCCTGAGGGGCCGGGGTTGGCCTCTACACGCATACCTTAGCATGGTGACTTTTTTTTTTCTTTCGAGGGGGGACGGTTTTTGCCGAGGACCTGGTTCAGTTTAACTTGGTCATTTTTGGGGGATTTGGTGTGGTTGTGTTTATAAACAATGTTGTGGTGATTTAACTGACGGGGTTAGTGCATGTTAGTCAAGGCAAACAGGGGGAGTGGGTTGATTATAATTTGGTTAGTGGTGGGCTTAGGTTAAGTAAGGTTAAACTGCTCTAAATATTTAGGGACTTTCCACGAAAAGAGTGTGAGTTGTTAAACAGGGGTCGCGGATTCGATTATTGGTGAGAACAAGAAATAATTTTCGTGGCCAATCGTAAGTGATTTTTTTTTGCTTGTGTAATATCAATGTTGGTTAGAGGAATGTAAATGTAGTCAACGAAATACATCGTAGTTACTTCAATCTTTTTACTTCAATCTAAAGAATGATGCCTAACAAACAACAGCACTTTACTGAAATATTTTAGGTTTCAAATATTTTCCCCCCAAAATCTTACTCCGACGTTCATTGAAAAACGAGTTAGGTAATACATAAACAACATTTTATCGGGCAACCATTTAAAAAGCAGTGGGATTACTTTTTTATCTATCGTGTTGTCTGTTTGTGTTTGATGTATCTGCACCGAACCAAAACACATTAGCGTTAAAAAAACAAGTGCTTTTCTCTCACCAGCTGATACCATCGGTGACGTCACCTTCACATGATTTCTGTAAAAATTCATCTATTTTTCCCTCCCCTTCCCCCACATCCAATTGAAAGGGCGGTATCAGATTTGGTCTTACGTTTACACCAGTTATTCCCATACAGTCATAGCAGTCATTGAGATAAAATAAACGGCCCTATATATATATATATATATCCGGTATATATATATATATATATATATATATATATATATATATACAAATATATACAAATATATATACAAATATATATTTGTATATATATATATATATATATATACAAATATATATATATATATATATTATATATATATATATATATATATATATATATATCTATATATATACATATATATATATATATATATATATATATATATATATACATATATATATATATATATATATATATATATATATATATATATAATATATATTGTAATAATATATACATAATTTGTGGGTGCTTATATGTTGATATGTGTTAATGCTTGCATGTTTTGTTAGCGTGATTGCTTATGCATGTATGATACGTGTGTGTATGTTGTGTGTCCGAGTGACTAGGAGTGTGTGTATTACGTTTAACAAGGAAGGACAATGCACACACACAAACACACACACACAAAATGGTGCCGCTGTCCTCTCCCTTTTTCTGCCCTTGACTCCATGTCGACTTAAGCCTCGAGCTAACAAGCATTGAAACTAATTAGCATAACTCTGGAGAAGAAAGGGTTAAAACCAAGACGCGAGTTACGCCCCGTTCCTCATTACACATCAACCGCCAAAACTGGCGAGCAAACAAAAGCAATATTTGAAAGTGGGAGGGAGGGGGGGGGGATAAAAAAAATGGAAATATGGAGGAGAAATGGTGCGGTTGCTTAGCCAATCAACAATTGCCGGATGGGGGTTAGGGATTAGTATTTGCGTTACGAAACGGTAGTGGTTAGAAAAAAACAAAAAGAGGCTCCGGCACTGCTGGAAAAAAAAAAAAAAAAAAAAAAAAAAAAAAAAAATTAAATTTTTTTTTTGACAAAACATGGTTTTACTTTCGCCAAGATAAATTAGCTTCACCTCCTTTAATTAGTCAGTGCGTGGCTTTTATGTACCTTTCGCTAAGAAAAAATGGCTGCACTCGACTTCCGGTCACTATTAATGACGTCGGTTTTGCCCTCGATGCGCGAGTGAAGACTGTCCTCCCGGAAGCTGATCAAAGTCCCCGAGTACCAGGTCAGCCTAAAGGGGGGGATACGTCTGCGCATGCGCACACGCGAATGAGGAACCAACAGACCTGGTGAAAATTATGTTTTGTGTATGAGTGAACCCTCGTTAATTTTTGCCGGCTAATATTTTTTTTACCGGGTCAATGGTGCTCTGACCCTGCACTGATCTGACCGGTTTTTAAGTAGGGTTATCTCCCCTTTTTGCACGTTATCACCATTTGCTGCCCCTGTTAATGAAATTGAAGAAGTACTTCAATGGAGCCAAAAAAATTGTTTTTTTTTGTGTGTTTTTTTCGTACGAGTCTGCGTACATTATATTTTGAACACTTTTCAACTTAGACTTACAAAAAAGATTTTTAAAAAAAGCCCTTCCTTCCTACCCCCTATTCCCAACCCCTGAATTCTATTTTTTTAATAATGAGAGTCCAGTACGAAAAAAAAAATCCCCCACCCCGGAAACCTTACGACCATTAGCGACGCCCCTCAATGTTCCCCATCGTACGTCCCTGCGTCTAGTCACGCGTACAATAAAATTATCTCCCCTAAATTATTTTTTTAAGAACAATATTTAAAACCCCAAAAAAATAGAGAGAGAAAAAAAGAGACAAAGAGGCATATTATCGGATTTAGACAGTGCATGTGGCCAGGACCTCTAATTTTTAAATCCGACCATATTTCCGGCCACGACTTCGGCTCATCCTCCTGCCACAAAAATCCTCGAGGGTTTTTTTTTTGGAATTAAATGGAAGCAGAATCACCAAACCCCGACCAACACTCCTTTTTTCTTTTAATAATTGATGAATAGAGATACCTCAAAGCTTTAATTTTAAATTGCATTATTTCAATTATAACGAATAACCAGAAACTTTAATAAAATAAAGAAAAAAATATTCAGCAAAACGTTAATATCAAATTATTTCTATGACATCATGTAACAACAATTGCATCTCATACGATGCCAATTACAACATTAACCTGTATGTCCACTACACTAATTACAACTCTAATTATGCACATTCAACTTGACTACTGGTAAACATCATAATTTGTTTTTCCATCAAAACTTTAAAGCAAACTTCTCATTAACAAATCGTCGAATTGGTTACAAATTTAAAAATTTAACAAACAAAAATCAATAATTATTGCAATAATAATAATCAAATTAAAAAATATGTAAATAACACATTATTCCTTTCACAAATATACTTCAGTTAAGTTTACCCCAACACACATACACACACATACACAGACATATACACATACACACACAGACACACGCACGCACCGTCCATTTGTTTTCAAATGAAATCCCCCTTCACGTGACGTTGAACTAATCTTAAATCTTCCTAAGCTCAGCTGGTCCGTCCAACGGTTGCCGGAGTTAAAAGCCACCAGGCCTTCACGTGCTGACCACAAGCATAATGAACAATGCTGCTGTGTGGGGGAGGGATGGTGTGGGGGAGACAGGAGTGTGGGGGCGGGATGGTGGGGGAGACAGGAGTATGGGGGCGGGGATGGATCGTATTATAAAATATTCTTGCATGTGAGCCCTGATGCTACAGGCCTAGCCAAAATTTGATATTTTTTAACGCGATTTTAAAAAATTCAAGACATTCTGCGCCCCATAGAAACTTAAGACAACAACGAAAAAAAAAAAAAATCACACTTTTGTTTTGTTTCGCCTAAAAAAAAAAATTCACATAAACAAAAGGAGGGTTTGAAAAACCGCTCGAGTGAAAAGGGCGGTTGTGACGCGAGGTATTGCTAGACACAATGACTCATAATGCGCGCTACAGACTGGAGGGAAAAGCGTCAAGTTTTTTTTAGACGCGGTGAAACCCGAGGAAGCCCATTGATCTGTGTGATGATTGCACGCGATGTGAACACGGGTGTGACAGGGGTGGTATCTGTACACATGGGGGAGGTGGGGGATTCAGTCGACTCTAGTACCTACTTCTTGTGAAAGACATGCTTTTATATATATATATATATATATATATATATATATATATATATATATATATATATATATATATATATATATATATATATATATATATATATATATATATATATAGGCCTATATATATATATATATATATATATATATATATATATATATATATATATATAAATATATATCGCCCAAGACAGAGTGGAGTGGCAGAGATTTGTTGCTGCCCTATACTCCACAGGGAGTGATGAGGATTTATATATATATATAAATATATATATATATATATATATATATATATATATATATATATATATATATATATATATATATATATATATATATATATATATATATATATATATATATATATATATATATATATATATATATATGTATTCCATACGCACACACATATGGCAAGTTATAGGAGTGCACTATTTAACTCTACATACTGGCGCAGATGCACTGCGTGTCTATGAGAAACCGGAACCCGTGTTTATATCAGGTGCCAATCAAAGGCGAAGTGGGTGAGAGTGAGGTGAGACTGGGGGGGGGGGGGGCAGTTCCGTGAAAGGTCACTCAGCATTGATGCAGGACCGGTCAGTTTTCACGTGCAAGGCTGTGATGACCATTGCTAGATAGGTCAGAACAAAGGTACCATGGTGTCTAAGAAAGGGGTTTCTCTCATCGTGAGTAACTTAGCAGACTGGGGATAAGAGGGGAGGTTCGACTCTTATGACGCTGACTCCTCCAAAGGGAAATATACGCGTTAAATGGAACACTCCGGCGTGCGTTTGCTGCGCACTTGTGCGGGAATTTGCTGAGCACTTACCAACGACATTATGTTAAAAGCAGATTCGTCCACAAACTGAAAGTGTGTATGCTTTTGAGGAAAACGGGGATATCCGATTATCGTCGATGGAATTCATCAAATTTTGGCGTCAGTTCTAAAGCATGTGGGAATTCCCTGAAGAGCATCGAGCATATGAAATTGTTGTCTCTGCTTTAAACGCATTTTAGATTTCCTTTTAAAACCTTCTAATAAAGAATAACTGATACGTTTCTGATTTTCACTTTTTGTCAGGGTGTTAAACTCGAGTTTTTCACGATGCGACGAGGCGAAAAAAAAAGCATATTACGCAATATTTATTAGTAATTATATTAATGTTTTACCCCGTTTTAATCAATATTTCAAAAACAAAAGCATTAATTATCTTTAAGATAATTGTCCATTACGTCCTATATTATCTCCCCCACACCTCCCTTTTTTATCGCAGTTCCTTTCTCTTCTAACCGCACATCTAACAGCAATAAAAAAAATAAAGAAAAGAAGAAGAAAATATTAAGCTTCACGTCCCATAACTGACGCGGTTTTTCATACACGCCAGCATATACTCTACCTTATACTCAAACGTGGGGGGGTGGGCGGAGGTACGGTGGGGGTGGGCGGAGGTACGGTGGGAAGGAGAGTCTATTAAAAATGAAGAATGCGCTTTGAAGTCGACACGGGTCGCAGAAAATCTAATACTATAATGGGCCACGTTCGCACATCTATCTCTCTCTCTCTCTCTCTGTCCGCAAAAAATTTTCGCCGGACATCACGTCAGAAACGGCAGCAATATATGGAGAACTTTATACGGACTTTTGTTGAAAATAATATGTTAGATGTTTTAAATGTATAACCACAATTTTATTTAAAGAAGAAAAATATAAAATAAAGGCGTATTCGAATGTAGAGAAACAGTATTATTTATGCAACCGGAAAAGCATTAATAGATGTGTAAAAGAACGCATAAAACTGTGACGTCACTATTGCTTACTAATGACGTCATCTGCCGTGTTTAGAATAAAAAAGAAATGAACTATTTCATTCAAATTTGATTTAGATCTACGTACACTATGAAATGTATACAATACAATTTTTCCGGCCTAAACTCATAACATTTATTTATACAAAATCTTTGTTTGGAACTGGCTAATTTGGGATAAAAAATTTAATTTGAAAGAATAGGCATATTCGCGTAAGTTAAGATTTTAAAATACGTCTTTCATTCTCTGTATTTTATAAGGTGCCTAAATAGCGGAGATGTTAGTGTACTATAAACCACGCAGGTGGTGCGGGTTCGAGACCCACCAAGTCAACTTGGTTAATGTATTTTTTTTTTATTTTGCTCGGACTAAACTTAAAAAAAAAAATTCAATTAGGATTCTAGATCTAGATCTAGATTGTCGGGTGTCCGATAAGGCACTTCCCGGCGCCGCAGGCGCTTCAAATTTGTCAGGATCTTGCCTTGGGGCGACAGAGCACGGGGGCCGGTTGGCCGAAAAGTCTACGATGAGGGGGTCAAAACTGACCTCGACTGACCGGTACCTTATATGAGCTATAAATCGAAAAAAAAATGTCCACGGAGGAACCTCTTCATAACTCTTGAGGTCGTAGACCGACCCTCGGGCGAATTAATTAAGCATTCAAATTCTCAATGTTTTCGAAAGCCTAAGCGAAGCTGGGCAGCATGCCTAGTTGAAAAGAAAAAGCCAAACGATTCATCTTCAATGTTGTTTTTTTTTTAACGTTGAGAGGAGCGTACGGGGAGGGAGGAATTGTTGTAGAGGTAACAGCTTATGATGGCGGCGGTGGGAGGGAAATGTAAGGGGTATCTACATGCAGATAATGGAGGGAAATATAAATTGTATCTACATGCAGATAATGGTCTATGGTCGTCTGGTAAAGTTGGGGGATTGGAGAGGGGAGGGGTGGGAGCGCAATTGTTGGGAAGGAAGGGTTAAAAAGTAGAACAATTTGTAATTAACTTTCTAATTAAGAGATCATTCATAAATAACGTTAATCTGTAGCTGTCGCTTTTAAAAGCCATTTGTCTTAACTCTCACATGATCAAGTGACGTCATTAAAATCCCCACCCCCTCCTAAAAGTAACCTCAAGTTTCAATGTAACTTTTTTTTTTGTTCGGATAATTTCTAATGAACTCCACAAAATTAATCCACAAGTTTAAAAATTTCTTGGTGTCTTCAAGACAATTTCTACTGAACTTAATGTTTTCTACGTCAAGTTTTTTTCAACACCCCCCCCCCCCACCCCATGTAACATCTCTGCAACCGATTCAGCACGTTGAGTACGGGGTTAAGAAGGTCATTTGTGTTTACACTCCTAACTATCTGCTATTGGTTTTTAAAAAGTTAGGTTTGATGGCTGTATGATTGTATGCAGTCAGTTTCTCCTTAAGATACCTCGTCGTTTAGTGTATACACGCAGGTTTTAAAGTGTACAACTTTGCCAGTATATAAATAAACAATCGGTGTTATCGGCGATTTGCTGAATAGGTTATCGCGCGACGTAATGCGGCTAATCAGCGCTGTGTGCAGGCCTATCTGATAAACTTGATTTAGTGACCTCGCCTTTGTGGGTACCAGTAGCAGTAGGGTTAACGATATTCGTATGTTGGTGGGACCTTACGGTGGGTAAGTGGGGCTTGACGGAGGGTAGATGGGACATAGCATTGGTGGTGGGACCTTACGGTGGGTAAAACGGGCTTGACGGAGGGTAGGTAAAGACATAGCTGTAGGTGGGTGGGACCTAAAAACATAACCGCGGGGAGATGTGACCTAATCATAGTAGGTGTGACCTATTCACGGGTAGATAGCCGTTTGTGGGTGGGACCTAACAGTGGGTAGTTAGGACCTAACCATGGATAGATGGAACATAATCATGGATAGATGGGACCTAATCATGGATATATGGACCTAATCATGGATATATGGGACCTAATCATAAATGAATATGACCTAACCATGGGTTGACAGTGTAGACATTAGTCCTACGACCACGTAGGCCTTGAAACAACACTACCAAAAACTATTACCCCCTTTCTCCTTAATAACCATCTATACTTCGAATAGGTTTTTAAAAACTAGACAAATCAAAAGTGAAGCGGTGAGGCGAGTGGGGACAGTGGGGAGGGGGGTGGGAGAGGACTGGACATCTGAAAGCTGAGCACTGCCACGCCCCTGACAAAACGTGATCGAATGCGTTCAGTCAAGCGGAAAAGCTTACTTTAGCTCCACGTGCACGCTCAGATATCGGTTATTAACTTTTTTTTTAAACCTGGCCACTCCACGAGCACAAAGAAAACAGGGAGGGGACAGGGTGGGGAATTAGGTACAGCTCCGCTGACATCAAAGAAATAAAAACGACAGTTTTTTTTTAAGTTTTACCGTAGGTAACATTAAATAATTGATTAATTAATTAATTTAAAAACGTGTAGGTGTCTTGAGTCTTATAATGAAAAGGCGTGTTCCCGTATTTAAATTAGCGTTATAAAGGTAAAACATTTCGCGATTTAACACGATAAATATTCGCGATGATATAAGCTGGTTATGCGTGTAATGTCGTTCCTATCCTAGGCGAACTCTTGTAAAGAGAACAAGCCCAATGAAACGCCATACTCAAGATCTATTCAGAAGAGAAAAAAAAATCAACCGGGAATTCCCACAAAGCTATTGAAGTCAATTGAAATTAGGATTCTGACTTTGTGCATTATATATGGGAATTTACCTGACTTATAAAAGACAGGGAGGGGATAGGGGCGTGGATGGGACTCAGGATGAATGTTTAGCTTTAAGAAAGTTTTTTTTTTTTTTTATATAAAGACGTAACGATAGAAGTTTTTTCTATACGACGTGTGCGGCCGTGATTAGAAGAAGGAATCAAAGGTAGACAGAAGGTGTTTGAACAGCGCCGTTTTAATTATTGATATCATTAAACACGTGTTGTTTATTCAGACCAGGGAAGGTGGGCTAAGTTTGAAAACTAGGCATACCTGGTTTCAGGTTGTATATATATATATATATATATATATATATATATATATATATATATATATATATATATATATATATATATATACATATATATATATATATATACATAAGAAAAAAAAGATGTTTATTTTTTAATAAATAATTAGAAGGCTGTTATGACGTTCGGAGTTTTAAAATGTAAAAAAAAAAAACAAAACGTATTAGCATCTGTTAAGGGGGGGGGGGGGGGGGATTGCGATATAAAAATAAATTGGGCCGAAATGTGAGAATGAAAACAATAATAATGAAGGAGAGGAGAGTAAATAAAATTAAAACTTTTTTTGGGGGGCTAAGTAAGTAATGGTATGCTTTGTGTTTTTCCCCATTCCTGTTTAATTTATTTGGTTATAGTGTTGGCTAATAGATCTTTTGAGTGTGGAGATATAAAATACACACAAGCCTAGATGAATTGAGTTTAACTAGCGGGCTTTGAAAACAAAAGTAAAAAAAAAAATTACTGGTCCACCAGCATAGCGCGACTATCAAAAGCCCCCCCCCCCCCCTCCCTCCCCCACCCACCCACCTCAACGTGAGCACACTGTAGAAAGAGCCATGTGCATGCACGATTTGAAGACGAGTGGTCTCCCCTCCATAATCTGCTCACTATTATTCGTGAGTACTCCAACAGTCAAGAGGGTGCCTCTTAGAAGCTCCGAGGGGGTGTCGGTGAGGGCGGGGGGCAGGGAGGGGGTGTTTGTGCGGGCGGGAGGGGAACACACATGAAGTTACGCTGGTTCGCTCGGTGATCAATGGGAGTTGTTAGAAGGCTTGAACTTCAATTGTACTTAGGATTATGTTGTATGAGTCGATGGGCTAAACTTATGTTGTCTTGGTGAAGATGTTGAACATATGTAGATATGTTGTATAGATGGGTAAAACTATAGGTTGTATTGGCGCTTAAGTGAGACATAGGTTTATGTGAGTTTAAGTTGGGCAAAGGTTGTATTGGAGGCTAGGATTAATTTAAGTTGTTTGGGTACTTCTGAAAGTTAGGTAGTTTAGTTAAACTTAGGTTATTTAGGTACTTAGGTTAAAGTTAGGTTGTTCATATACTTAGCTTAAATTTAGGTTGTATTGGTAGTTAGGATTAACTAAGGCTGTTTATTTAAGGTAGGTCGTTCAGTTACTTCAGTTAAACTTTGGTTATGTAGGTACTTCGGTTAAACTTTGGTTATTTAGGTACTTCGGTTAAACTTTGGTTATTTAGGTACTTGGTTTAACCACGGGAGAATCTATATGAAGGCTAAACGTGTGTAGAGTAGGCAAAAAGGCGAAGTAAAACCTATGTAGCCTTGGAGGATAAGAATAAAGTTAACTCGGTCACACATGTGAGGCATTTGCAAGGAGAAAATTGATTTATTTTCATTACAAAGTTCTAATGCTAAATAACAACGCCACACCTGCGGTGAATGATGTTAATTGAGTAATTAATATTTTAACAGCTCCGACGCCTTTACCAACCAATTAGGCTAAAATATGTTCCCAAAACTTCCATCCTTAGTTCAATTGTTGTAAGAAAAATGTCCAAGCACCATATAAAAAGATATGGGTGGTAGGGTTAATTAGGCTTGCAATCTTCAAATAAAAAAAAAATCCCATAGAATATTACCTCCCTTTCTGACACTGTTCCACAGCGCAGGTGGGACAACCGCCGATCACGGAAGCGCAATTAAAATCGAAAAAAGAAAAGCGAAGCAAGGGAGGGTATAAAACATCGACAGAAGTAAAAAAAAAAATCTTTAAGATCCTCGCGAATACGCAACTCCACCCCACAGTACTTGACTTGCCGTGGGTAGTTCGACATGAAGTCAACCAGATTAAAGAAAAAAAAAGTGAAGCATTTATTATCATTTCAATAACTACAGCGGTGCTAATCGGGGAGGTTCGCTCCCAGTTCGGGGCCTGTGGTAGAGCGCTCTACACAAGAAGCGCTGCGTACGCCCTTCGGATCAGCCAACCGTGACGATTGTGAAGGTTTTTTTAATGAGTGGGTGGATTGGATAAAGGTACTGGCACCTTTTGGTAAAAAAATAAATTTCACCTGCGTTCTAAAAAAGTTGTACTAGAAGCTCTAGATCGAATAGGGGAGCGATATTTAATCGTGAATTAGTCCTTATGTTACTTTCGTAAGTACGCTTTAATTATTGTTTCGTTTCATACGTTTAAGAATGAAAACCTCGTCTAAAATGATCAAATTTTACGAAAAAACTAAATTTATTTCACACATTTAAGAATGAAAAATAAAATTAGCAATCAATATACCGGAGTCGAGCATCTAAATCCAACATCAAATATCCTTTTTGCAGTCAATAGAGAGTTTATTTGTCCAGCATTTGTTATTTCCCCTGATGTAATTTTTTTTTTCCACAACTTATTTCCCCTTTCTTTGAGGGAACAAGCGGTTATGGCCTGGACAAGGCAAATAGGATTATTCTCCTTTGTCGCTTTGACAGGTTATCGAACGTAGCTACGATCCCCTGCTTAGATTAGTGTTGCGATTGTCACTTTGATTGAAATAAGTTGCTTCTTGTGATTTCAGCTTCGGGTTAAATTAAGAAATCTATTTTGTTTTTTGTATTGATGTTAGGGGAAAAGGTGATTTTGAATTGCAATCAGTTAGTGTGTGTGTGTGTGGGGGGGGGGGGTGTATTGTGTGTGTGTGTGTTGATTGACTTCCCTCCTTTAACTCTCGTTAATTAGTCCAAGAGTTCTCCCCCCGTAGTAATAAGAGGTCAGATTAATTAAGTTAATTACTGCCGAAACAAGGGATTCAATAGAAAACAATGAAACTGTTGACTCCCAAACCTTGAGAAAAAAAAAAGAAAAAAAAAAAGAAACAAGATGAAGAAATTTCTCCGGCCGGGTATCGGATAAACCCATTCGGTAACCGGAGGGTCAACCCATTGTTGTCGGATGTCGGGGTATGGTGAGCCGGGTGTAACGTTGTCACAGGCTGGAGAGGATCCGACTCGGGGAGTCTGTTCATCGTCATTAGGGGGAGACAAAGGCGAAGGGGTGGGGGGGGGGGGTGAGGCGGGTAGCCTGGATCGATAATAATTACTAGTGGGGGAATCAATAATTCAAATCTCACTGTCCCGTGGAGAAACAAAAAGAAAAAAGTTTTGTCGCTGTTGTTTAATTAGGGTTGGGGCTGGCGTCACCACACATGGACTGATGGGTTGACTGCACGTGTTCAAGTCAACTTGACACAGTTCGGTTAATATGACTGTGTCGACGTGATAAAAGAGGGGATGCTTCATAGCAGTTACAAAGTCATGTGTGATGTTCTCGTTTAATTTTATACTTATCGTCTTTTTTTTTATCGCAAGCAGGCTCTACTTTGTAAGCTGCTTCAAACGATGTTTCAGGATTTTTATCCGAGAAGTGACATTGATGACATTATCACCTGTCTAAGACTCATGACATTTTGTCACAGAATCTGACAACTATGACAACTATGTCTCGATTACATATACATACACGCATACACGTACACGCACACAAACATACATACACGCGTGGCCAATGGCGTATGGCGCGTGGTAAACTACTTATGAATGAAACCGCGTCACGTCCAGGCCGGATGATTAGAATGGCGAGGGTAACGAAGAATGAGCTGTTGATTTTAGCGGCAATGAGATGGAATTCGGTTCAAACAAAGAGCGGGACGGACCGGATACCACCGTACCCTCAGACTTGGGAGGACCACGCGTGCCTACGTCAGTCAAGATGAGCAGCACGGACGAGTCAAGGGACAAAGGCCGGCATAGAACGGGACCCACCCCCCCTTTTCTTTAGACGAAAGTTCGGTTAAATTTTCAAAGTGGGGAAGAGATCCAACGAATATGGAAGTGGGAAAGACAAGGGGGGTATGATATTCCGATGCATCTTGTTGAAATGGGTACCCAGATAGGGGGGGTATGATATTCCAATGCATCTTGTTGAAATGGGTACCCAGATAGGGGGGGGGGGGGTATGATATTCCAATGCATCTTGTTGAAATGGGTACCCAGTTAATTGGGTCGCTGGAAGGTAAGGCGATCCAGAAATTCACGGCATCGTTGCTATGGTGATGATGAAAATGCCTACACGGACAGTTCTCCATAACATAGGCAATGTGAAGATGCTTAAACGGACTGTACAATACGATAGGCATTGTGAAGAGTACTCAGATAGTAGCATACGATACGTAGGCCTATTTGTGAATATGACTAAATGGAAAGTACAATAACATTGGCATTGTGAAGATACCTTATTAATGGCCAATACCTCACGAGAGACATTGTGTAGATGTTTAACAGGACAGTGTTAATGCGATGGTCATTTTGAATACCGTAACCTGATTGTAACAATGCCATAGGTTTTATGAAGAGGGCCAACAGTTTATTATCAATGCGATAGTTATTTTCAAAGATGCCTAGGTCGGACAGTATAAATACATTCAATTGGCATTACAAAGTCCTCTAACCGGACAGCAGTAGCGCTCTAACTGGACAGTAAGAGGCCTCTAACCGGACAGTGGTAGAAGACATCTAACCGGACAGTAATAAGATCGTGGACGATGCCTAAATGAACATTAAAAAAACCAGATCATATTGCACAGCCATAGCTTCTCGTTTTGATTGACAGTTCTGTCATTTGCTCGTGATCTCAGAACACCAAAGACGTTTTTTTTTTGTGTGCATGTATTTGCATTGGGTGTAACCGTTTTTTAATTGTTTGTATATAAACACTACGCAAAACCTGGGGCATATTTATTTTTTTTCTTAAAACATCTGCTTTCGACGAGCGCATTTTTAATGAGTAACTCGACGGCCGTTAGAATTTTTCAAGCGGCTGTTTGGTAATGCAATGGGGCGTAGGATTGCTGGCTAGAGGGTTCTTAGACTGGTCATTGAAACTGAGACCATTGAGAATTTGTTAGAGTAAGGCGGCTCAGTGAGCTGAGGGGCTTTGTCAAATTTACTGACCAGAAATAGGATCTTATTGAGTTAAAATATAACTTTTAATGATCTTATTTTAACGTCCTTTTCACTATTTAAATATGGAGGTCTTTTTTTGCTATTTCTTTATCATCATATTTTCCTCTTCGTGCAGATGAAGTATAGTTCATCTTTTTCGGTGACCCCGGCGTATGTAAGGATACTGTAGTTAGGACTATTATTTTCCCCAACTTGAGTTAGGTACCCATCAGAGCTGGGTAGACTCAGGGACATTCTACTGAGTGGAACCCGGATTCGAACTCGTGACTTTTAGGTAGCAGTCTAGCTCCCCAGCGCTAAACCACGCCGTCCTTTTATTTATTTATACCTAGTGTGAAATTGTATTTTGAACACCTTTGCTTTAACCATTTGGGATAAATCTCTGTTTACATTTTCTATATAACATTCCTCTATAACATTAGAGAGAACACGTATATGTGACACAGGATACGAGAAATGGCCTTCACCCTATCATTACACTACAGACAACCATTCCTTCCAGCCTGAAGAAGAAATAAAAGAACTTCTCAAGGCACATAATAGTTTCTTTCGCTTGGTTTCACTTGAGTTCATTATGTCGAGCACTCTTTCAAAACACTGACAATGACGTTCAATGTGACGGGATTGTCAGGGTTTGGGGATCGTCAGGGGGTGAAAGCCTTAATTTGGGGAAAGAAAAGAAGGGAGGGTGTGGGGGAATTGTTTGAGGAATAGGTAAGACGGGTGAATTAGGTAGCAAAAGTGAGGGGTGGGGGGGGGGGGCGAGCTCAGTTACCCTTCACTTTATAAAGCTTTTATTTATACAAATACAGCTTACTTAAATAATATGCGTATATCTAATATATAAAGCTCAGTTCTGTAACGTGTGGCAAAAAAAAAAAAGTTTGTCGTTGACACTTCTACGGATTTAAGTGTTAGATTTTTTATCGTGCTCAAAGTCTAAATTTACGAGTCAAAAAATTACCATTGAAAGTCTTTAAAAACAATTTTCATTCTATTTACTTAGAAGAATAATTTTCAATTATGAACACGACATAAAATTTTTAAAAAGTGTATCGACGTTTATAAAATTTCTAAAATTGTGTCGGAAATGTATTGACTGCAAAGTTACTTCCCTTTAATGAAAAATAAATCCTTAAGAAGAGAGAATTAACATTTTATTACTTTGTTTTTGGTGTTAAGAAAAAAAAAAATAATTACACAATTAGCGGGGATTGATTAAGTGCAATGTCGTTAGGTATTTTTAACACTGCCTTTTATTTATTCTATACACTGAACATACTGTTCAATAATTATTATTTTTTTTTAAAATCAATAACATTTAATAAGCCAGGTCCTACAAATCATATACGTTTATTTCTTTCCATTTACGGATAAGCTTGGAGTATTATCATTTTTGTTCACTAAATTGAAACAGGCGCGTCCGCCGGCGCCCCTGCACGGTTTGATTTGGCACCCTGGGCTATCATGTGAGCGCTATGCTGCATAATTTTGTTTTAAACAGTGCGATAGACTATGGATAAGAAAGGTTACTATAGTCTTTAAGTGAATCAAATCCGGGCGTCCTCCGGCACCCCGACAGGGTGCTATTTGGCGCCCCGGGCCTTCCGGTGTACGCTATGGTATCTACGTTCGCGTGAGTTCAAAAGACTATAAATAAGTTATGTACTATAGGCGTTTACTAAGTTCAATCAGGCGGTGACGTCATGGTGCGTCCTCTGGCGCCCAGACAGGGTGCTTTTTGGGGTCCCGGGCCTCCCGTGTTCGGTTTCGCGCCTACGTTCATTAAAGTGAGTGCAAAAGACTATGAATAAGTTGGGGTACTATAGTCGTTTATTAAGTTGAAGTAGGCGATTCAGCCCCGTGAGCACTTTGCGTTTATATTCGCGTTAGTGTTTTCTTTGTGTTTAGGTTGGGTTTGCGTTAGTGGTTGCGTTTTGATTTGGTTCGTTTTTGTTCTTTCTTTTTTCGTTTTCGTTTGTGTTTTATTTTCATTGGGTTTGTGTTTGTATTTGTGTTTGAGGTTGGTTTTGCGTTTGGATTTGGTTTGTTTTCGTTTGTTTTTTCTTTTGTGTTTTTTTTCTTTGGGTTTGTGGTTGGTTTTGCGTTTGTATTTGGTTTGTTTTCGTTTGCTTTTTCGTTTGTTTTTTTCTTTGGGTTTGTGTTTGTGGTTGGTTTTGTGTTTGGATTTGGTTTGTTTTCGTTTGCTTTTTTCTTTGTGTTCGTATTGGTGTTTGTGGTTGTGGTTGGTTTGTTGTTAGTTTTTGTTTTCGTTTGTATTTGTAATTGTGTTAGCGTTATGTTTGCGTTTTGTTGTTTTGGTTTTGGTTGGTTGTGGTTTGGTTGGGCAATGCCGGGTTTATGATGATTACTAAACACACAGGTAATGGTCTTTAACAGAAAGGTTTTTCACAAAAGCCAGAGCAGGGCCTGGCCGGGACGGCTAGTATATATATATATATATATATATATATATATATATATATATATATATATATATATATATATATATATATATGTGTGTGTGTGTGTGTGTGTGTTTATTCTTTTACGTGGTTCAATGAAGCAGATTAAAAAAAAAGTGAAGTGTGTTAATTTAATAGCAATGGAACAATGGAATAAATGGGCTAATGATAACGTTTAGCAATATTTAACACCCAATTGTGTTTGGCTGGTTCCCCCACTTACAGACATGAATACGTTTACGCGAAAAACACATAATTAACTCCCACAAGGCATGATCGATCTTTTAACTAATCCGCTCCTGGGGCAATACAAGCGAGTGTAACAACTCTATCACAATGCAATACAGTTTCCCCCCACCCTCCTACTAGTTCTTCTCACCTTAGTCTCGCTAGCGTATCATGACGTACATAAACGGTGTATTAATGGAGAGGAGAGTTGAGAACCCCCTCCCCCCTGTATATTGTCAGGGGGGGGGGGGGGGGTGAAGCTGTCAGGTTCCCGTGGGTGAGGGATTCCCGATATGATCCAGACCCGACCCCTAGTTCTCACCCTACAATTTCAGGTCTCTGCGGGCACGCATAGATGTGACAATCATAGAGGGGGGTGATAGGGATTTGGGGGAGGGGGGGGGGCTGGATTTGTGGCTGGTCTCTTATCTTCTACTTTACTGTAGAATGCGCTAGTGGTATCAGAACTGCCAGGGAAATAATGGGCAGCTCAGGAGTAGGGTTAAAACGGCCTCACTCGAGCAATATTTACCTGGCTACCCCTTGTGTGAGAAGTTTTTTTTTTTTTACTTTCTGATCATGGGGTAAAGGAGAAAATAATTATATTTCCGTTTGTAGTTTTAAGTTGTGTTTTTTTCTCTTTCTTTTAAAGTAGACATATGCGGCTTAGGCGTCTGATCATCTGAAGGACTACAAAAATCGATAGTGTCACATCTGCATCTTAACCTACCTCTAAAGGAACTTTAATCCTCTACCAAGCAAAAAATACTTATACAAAAATAAAATCCATTGGTTTTTTTTTTCTTTTTCCCCCAACATGAAATAGACAGAAATATTCAAAGATTTATTGCCTATTAACCGGAGTTTTAAGACGCATTAAGAAAAAATTCAGTTCGATGCGTTTTAAACGAGATAAAAATTTGAATATAACAGATAAAAATTAAGATAAAAGAAAGTATTTTTGAAAAAAAAAAAGCTCAAGAGATTTTTAACTTTTAAGATGCCCTAGCCTTTCTGTCTTAAGACTGCAGGTGTGGATTCTAGAACTTTCCTCCAGAAATCGTGGGTTTCGTTCACGCGGAGCTTGGGTCACAGGGGTACAGGTCTATGGACTGTGTCAGTACATCATGTAAGGGTGTTTAGGGTGTAGGGGTGTTGGGTGAGTCGATTAAGAACAGTTTAACTCGGCGTGAGAGCAGACCTAATGGGAGAAAGACAGAGCTACAAGCGAGCGTTTTTGGTATACGGTTTGTTGCTGAAGTTGGTAAATAAAGTTCCCTTTCAAACTTGACGGTCTTCGAGGCAAGTGAAGTAAAGCATATGAAGGCATAGTGTGGTCAGCACTATGCCCAGTCGCCTTTACTTACCTTAACGTGAGTTAGGTACTTATTAGAGTTGGGTGGACTGAAGTTAGGTAAGTTTCAAAAATTGTGATTTCAAAATGTGATTTCAAAATTTGTTTTAAAAACAATAACATTTAGTTATAGATAAAATTCCTTTATCTTTAAGTTTAAGACGATTACAAAAAGAGAGATAGGTCGTGATTTACGTAGCTTTGTTACGACGCCTGAATCTTAACTACCAGCGACAATTACCAGTAACCCCCCCCCCTCCCTAAAGCCCTCCACAAACACCAATTCTTATAAACAAAGCCATTATTTTTAGAGGAAACTTTTAATGAGAATTTTTTTTTTGTTTAAATTTTCAATCAATCGAAGAATTCAGACCACGCGTGGGTAAGTTCTCAGGGCATAACAAACTAAATTGGAGTGAGCAGTTTAGGAAAGCCGCATTTTTACCTAGAGCAGGTGCTATACATGTAACGTTGATTTGTTGTTTTTTTTTTTTAAATAAAGCGGGATGGTCTTCAAGATATACATTAACATGGACTAACAGAGGGCTTTATTTTTATTTTTCTGGTGGTGGAACTTTGGGAGGTGAAGGGGGGTGGGGGGCATGGGAGGGTGTTTGGGGGTGGGGTTCTGGCTGTGAGTTGTTTTATAGAAACAAGCAACAGGGGTAAGCAGGGGCGAGGAGGGAGAAAAGAAACAGCGCACGAGAGGGTATATCTCAGTTAATTAGCGCCAATTTATCCGGCTTTAGTTTCTTGGCAGTAACATGGGACTCGTGAAGAGGGGAATAGTTACTTTTTTAACAGCTAATAAATACGACTTTTTAAAAAGTCTGTGGAGAACAGGTTTGACTTAGCTGTGGGGGTATTTTTAATATACAGAGAGAGAGAGAGAGAGAGAGAGAGAAAAGAGAGCGACGAACGTAAATCAAATTTTCGTTTGAGATTAGCGTCAACTGCCTCAATCATCCTTAAGTAAAAATTGTTACTCGCACTTGGGATAAAAAGCAACAGAAAAATAAAAGGTAATTGTTTTCTAAACTGTGGGCCGCAGGCAAGGGTGGTGTGTATGTGTGTGTAAGAGGGGGGGGGGTTGTTTCCCAGGTAAGCGGGATGTCTTGCAAGGTAAGAACAGTTTACATTAGCACTTCGTGTTTGTATTATTTTATTTTTAAATATTTTTTTCTTATGACATGTGGAAAGTTATATTTTTTACGAAATAATTTTTAGGTGAATTCGATACGCAAATTTTTTTTTACAGTGAAAAATTTTAACACAGTAAAACTTGCTTCACAAAAACACAACGTACAATTACGTTGAACAATGATCGCAGTGTGTTTGAAGTGGAGAAACGTAGATCTAATTATAAGTTGTTTAACGAGCAGAAAAGACATGTCTAGAAGAGCGAGGCTTGTAGAACTTGTGGCGCCAGGGCTGAAGATGTTCCTCTGATAAAAAAAAAATACCCATCGCGAAACATGCTCTGCGGAATGCCATTTCCTGGCGTCGCCAGTTTTCTGAATGGGGTAGAGTCTCGAACTATCCCAGGCGACCTGTGTTGGTCTCTGACATGCGTCGAGTTCTAAGAGTCAGAACTGGCTGACGCATGGTGTGTTATGACAGGTCAGAATACATAGTGCAATTTCGCTCCGTCGGAGCGAGGGGGAGGGGTGGGGGGGGGGGGGGGATTCAATTTCGTCTGGAAGTCAAGTCTAGGGTTGGGGTTGCGATTTTGGGAACCTGTGAAGAAGAGGGGGGAACCCACTTTTTTTTTTACTGCGGGTGTTTGTTCTCGTTAACCGTTGGCATGTCATGGAATGCTTTGCTGAACACCCGAGATGCGTTGCCAGAATGGAAGGGGGGGGGGGGGTAGCTGTGATGTCATCCTCGCAACGCCTCGGTGAATGATCAGTAGAACGTCACATCAAAGCTGATATTGCTTGTATGCAGTAAGGCAATCAGCCGGACTAACTTTGTGGGGGTTGTGGATATACTTCTCTAGAATCGCCGTCTAATTTTTCACATCTTTTGTAGACAGAAATCTGGGAGGCATCCCCACGCACATTCTGGTAAATAATCAAGCAAATTCCTACACACATACTTATATACAGTCGCGGTTTACGAGACACTAAAAACCAAAGTGCTGAATAATTATTGGGTATTTCCGGTTTTTTTATATTATTAGGGAATTTAACGCCAAGAGGCTGGAGTTATAGGGGTGTTAAAACAGAAGAATTCCCGCTATTGTAATAGTTGGCGGCAGTCGAGCTCCCTACCACAGTAAATCAGTTTCTGATACATTCTCGATCGTCAAACGGTAATGAGTTTTGTTTTAGGTAACTAATTTCTCCCCTGGTTGGGAGTTAGTTGGACGCCGTCGTTTCTGTCTGAGTCGCACGTGCAGGAGAAGTAGAGCGGGCGCCTGACAGGAGACGAGAATGTTACAGACAAAGCTATGCTGGCATTTGGCAACTCTGAGACCTTGACTGGCGCATATCAAGTCGTCGCCACCCCCCCCCCCCCTAGATTAAATGAAACTGTTTTCATTTTGGCAATCTTTGAACGACCTACCCCATATTCTAAATAAAGCCTCTAGTGCCAACAATAGGACCTTAACTGTAGGATACAAGCCCCCCCCCCCCTCCGAGATAATGTGAAGTGGGTCTTTGACTATAGCTTATAATGACCCCCCCCCCAGACAAAATGTAAAACTTAAATGACCTCCCCGACACCCACCCCCTACCAGACCAAATGACTCAACTATTTGCACCATCAGGTCCTTGACTTAACCATACAACAACCATATAAAGAGATCTAGGAATATTAAACGCTGTTATTAAACCAGCTAAAAAAACCGGTCTGGACTTCAAATATTGAATATTGCTGACGACAAATGAACCAAACGTCGGGGTGTTTCACGTCCTCTCAACGATTTTATCCTAACTGTGTTAAAAGATGACCGAGTTAAAAAATAAATAAAAAAGACCGGTAAAAAAAAATCACACCTAATTCACACGAAGAAATTTGAGGGTGTTAAAAAAACAGAAAGCATTGAGGTGAAACTTAAAACTGGACTCGCTAAAAGCCGCCCTCGCCGTAGTGTTAATTTCTGTCAAAATTCTTTTTTTTTTTAACCGTAGGGGAAATCTAATACACATTTAATCAACATTTAAGAAAATAAAAAAAGACAGTTGAGTCTTTATTTAAAATTTGTATTTACCCTATACTAAAGAGGCAGCACCATTTTAAATAAAGTTTTTAAGTTGTTTTTTTAAGTTTAAAATTTGCTTTTTTAAATTAATTACTCGTTTTTAGTTTAATTAATTTAAACTGATTGTGCTTAAAATATATCGGTATTTCGAAAAAAACAAAACAACAACAAAAGAAAACATTTTTCTAAGGGCTGTAATTTTACCGAAGGGAAGTAACTCTACTTACATCCGTGCCCAGCAACCGAATGTTGTCCGTGAGGTAACCAAACAGGAAAGAAAAAAATGGCGCCTTGTCGTTAATGACCAAGGCGGTTTGGCCGGCCATATATCAAACACTCGGACACTTGACAATGCAAATTAAGTGAATGGACGGCAGTCAGCTGCTGCCGGTACGCCGGACACTGTTTGATAGTCTGCTGAAGTGGCCAGACGACGTAATATTGGGCACCAACTTTTTATTTAAAAAAAAATTGTCTTGGAAATTGTATTTTTCAACGGCTATGTGAGTGTAGTTACGCATATTTCAGAACTCTCTAACAGAAAACATTTGTTCAAAATGCCGTAGACAGGTGAGAATGGGGTTCCTGCTTTAAAGTTTGTATCAACTACAGACAACTTAGCGAACCACCGAGATCCACCCCCCCCCCCTCTACCCTCGCCCCACTTTACCCGAAACCTTATCTGGAAGTTTTTAAAAAAGAAAAATAGATTTAAAACAAAACGAAGTTCACGTTACAAGGTTACCGGGGCGACTTAGCTCTTCGCCACTTTGACACAAGATATTAATTTGTACCATGATTTTCACCCGATTTAAGCTGACACACGGAAAAAAGGGTGGTGGGGGGGGGGGGGGGGGGAGGAGAGATCAAGGTCGACACAGTTCGTCCGCCTACACAAAATTTAACCCAATACACACAGGCTTAAACCGCCGTGTCGGATACAACCTACACAAGGCTAGATCTAGTGGAAGAAGAAAAAAAAATAAGTTTCAGCTTCTAAATCATCGCTACTTAAACGGTAGCTCTTGTAGCGCCGTAGGGGGTAGACGAGGTATTTTTTTAAGAGGGTCAGAGAACTGAGAAACGGTGAAAATCTGACTTTACGGGTCGGCGTTAAAAGCTTTTATAATAAAACATTCATTCGTTGTATATTTTAAAAGTGTCGTATTTTTTTTTATTATTATAAAAAACTGTGTGTTTCAGATTTAAGATTACAAAATATCATTTTAAAATATTTGTTTTATAAAAGTTATTTACAGTTTAAAAAAAAACAACTATTAAATAATTATAGATAAAAGCAGCTCTCATGAAAGTTAAGATAAACTCGCGTTGGTTAAAAATCTATAACGAGAGCGGACGTAGAGGCATTCCGTAGATCCGCCCTTCACTTCAGTATTAAGATTAGGAACAAAACGAAAAGGTGACACTATCCATTGATCACTGTACAGTGATAACCCCGCTAGTGATACATCACATTTTTTGTGTGTACCACGCTCTGGGCCCCAGATGAAACTCGTCTTTATCACCGCGACAGCTGGATGTATCCTGTATCGAGTGGTCTATCGAGCGGCGATTTCCGTCCTTGATATACGAGCCGTGCAGTTATATACATACATCGTACGTGAGGGTGTGTGTGTGGGGGGGGGGGGGTTAATCTCTTGCTTTTTTTTAATACGTTTGGTTTTAAAAATCAAATTAAAACTTTAAAAAAAAGGTCGATATGCTTAGAGTTAAGTTACATGGTATGTGTGGGTTGTATGTAGGGATGTCCTGCAGTGTTGATATCTACACAGGACGTGTTAAGGGGTTGTAATTTTTTTCTATATAGAGCTAGAGGTGAGGTAAAGATATGAAAATATCTGATGACAACTAGTGATTGCATACATGTCCTACTCACTCTTGAAATTTTTTACTCCCTCCCTCTCTCTCTCTTTCTCTCACTCCCTCCCTCACACACACGCACAATTTCTTCTTAATTGGGGTATTCTCTAAAATTCGAAGTTATCAGTGCACAGGATATATATTTTAAAGTTTATAAACCTTATAAGGGTAAACTGTATTGGGACAAAATCCAACGTGTCCTCCCCCCCTCCTATCTATTTGCCAATCGAGCCCCACCATCCGCCACTTTTGACCGACCTATCTATGCACAGATGACGCCTAACTTAGCAAGTCCCCATGAAAATTTTTAAAAATCCGCTAGTTGGATGACTTAAGGGTAGATAATCATGGGTAAAGTTCACTCAATCGGCCTCTCAAGACGCCCTATGTTTTCTAAAGACCTCGAGAGTGAAGGCTAGAGTATGAGACTTTACATTCAAACCTCTAGACCAGCACCACCTGGGGATGTTCTGTTATGTTTTTCTGCCGGATCTTCTTCACAGTGAATAATAGTTTGCCTATAACTCTATGTGTAACATGTATTGCTTTAAAATACGGACTGGCTGCTGATATAGACAGGTGTACATTCGGTTTAATACAAGAACATACAGGTAAGTATTAGATGAAAATGAAACGGAGGCTATGATAGTATCGTGGGCCTTGCTTAAAAGGAAGTCGTCATAGTATTTTTATGTGGGTGTCCTTGTACTGTTTCGTATGGTGATGTAGTATGCTTGCTCAAGAAATGTGTTGCTTCTTCTGATGTTGTTGATGATGATAAAGATGAAGATGATGATTGTGTTTTAGACGCCCCTTGACCATAAGACAGTAGGTCTTAACCTGGATTTGATCAAACCCCAAGGGTTCGGTTGGTCAATCTCAGGGGTTCGGCGGAGGTCAAGACACCCCCCCCCCCCCCGACACATTTGATTTGGAATAGGATTTGCTCGGTGCGGACGATAAAATAAATGTACAAGGGTTTGGTGAATGGGCATATGAAATTAGTAGGGTCCGGTACCTCCAACAAGGTTAAAAACCACTGCCATAAGACCAGTCATCTTCTGGCGTCCCCCGTATTAAATAATGACCCCCCCCCCCTCTGCTCTAGTTAAACAGGCAAACGTTAGCTAGCCACCCAAGCAGATGTCTTGTACATACACAAAAGACAAATCCCATAATAAACCTTTTCACATGTACCTATAAAACAGAACCAAAACTTTTTTTTCGACAGGTTTACGATCTCACAGGTACGTCATCCCTGTCCCCGCCCCTGGGGTTAGCTCAGTGCAGACTCCCTCATCACGTGACCACTCCACCGTGTCGCAGCGACATCTATTGGGCAATCTAGTTCGCTACTTCAACCCACTTTCGCTTGAATTATGTAGACATAATAGGTCAACAACCCCCCCCCCCCCCCATCCTCCTGACCCAGTCAAAAAATTATGTGTCACGGAGTATGTGTAACTTCACCAGTATGTGAAAAACATTTTTAATATCGCTAGTTACCGTCGGGAAAAAAAAACAGCAACGAATGTTATCCAGAGAATGATTTATACACCTAAATGATTGTCTGCGTTGTTCGTGTTTTTTTTTTATATACAGCATAGTTCAAGCTTTGAGTGTTAACAGGTCAGAGGTCACGGCCGCGTCTGACCCATACACGATTGACGTAAAAGGGAAACCAGCGAATGTGAAGGAGAAAGGGGAGAGAATCGTGTGCTGTTGATTGTTTCCCTTTAATTGAGGTTTACGCGTATGAATATCGTCATTGTGAGTAGACTCCCTTACTATCGTTAGTGGCCAGGATTTTTTTTTTACTCCATCCAAGCTAATCACGCATGGGAAATGGGCCATTGTTTAAACGCACGCGCGATGCGGTGAGATTAATTTCTTGGAAAATTGGCTCGAGGTTTTTTTTTTTTATTTCCCCTTGCCTCTCGCTTTCAGAATGGAGTGTGAAATTTCATATCGGACAAACAGTATGTGCCGTAGCACGTGCGAGTTGTGGACGGGCTGGGGGGGGGGGGTAGGGGGTGGGGAGCGGGGATGATGAGAAATGAATAGTGTGTGCGTGGGGTGGGGGATGGGTGGGGGATAGGTAATCAATGGAAACGGCTGTTGAGTAGAAGAAAAGGATAGCATGCTAATTAGAATAAACTTACAACTGCCTAATTAATTAGTATAAATTACAGTAACTTAATTAACTATAATATACTATACTTACAGCTATTTAATTAAATTATTTTGCAGATTTTCAAGACTAATACTTCAAGTTTAAAATGTCTTAGCACGCACATTTCAACTGTTTAATGTGAATTTCACATCATTCAGTCTGGTGGTACAATACTAAGAAGACAGTAGGTTTATGAGTAACGATACGCACCAGGTTCGAACCGCTACGCTACGTATGTTGCCATGGCAACGGTATCAAATGCTGCTACTCAAACAGTTGCGGCTAGATGACGACAGATTGCGTTTCTATCAAGGCGTCATAAAAGGGTTGATGAAAACGTGTGTAGGTTCACTCACGCAGAAACCTGCACCACCCGCTTAACAAATATAAACTAATCACTCACGCCCCCACCGACAGATGCTAGTAGTAAAGATCAGTCGTGTCGGTGGGGAGGGGGTGTCGTAGGGCGTTGGGGCGCATCACAGACTCAACAGATGCGTGACCCAGCCTGGACGAGTTGACTAACGGTTCCACCACCGTGATAACGTAACTGACGCAAAGGTCAAAGTTCGTCAGTGCTCACGATATTTTTTTTTCACAGGGGGGGATCAAAGTGTGAAGGAGGGGGGTGGGTTCAGGGCGTGGGGGCGCGGATCCTTATGACAGAAACGTAAACAGGGGGAGAAGACGAGGTCATAAAAGAGGGGGCTGGAAAAATAAGCAGTTGTATTAGCGTTTTTAAAACCCGTGTAAAGGGAGAAAACACAAGGGGCGGTAGTGGCACGGATAGCCAGAGTTCTCTTTTCCTCCCCCGTCCCCACCACTTCCGGGCAGCAAAATCAAGTCTCAGGAATGAGTTTGGCCCTTAAAGTTATTTATTTAGGATGAAAACAAATAGAACATAGTAGGTGGGTTTTTTTTTTCTATAAATGGTGCTTTCTAAATGTTGACGGGTGAAATATTTCAAGCGGTCACTAACAGAAGATTTATGGATTAAGATAGACATTACTTAAGGTCAGCGTTGGTAGCAAAGCGTCATTTATTAGTCTACTTGTCGGCCAAGCAGATTCTTTTATAGATCCAAGATGGGACGGCGTGGTCCATTTGTAGAGCGTTCAATTGCCTAAGGTCGTCAGTTCGGATCTCGGTCCGGACTTGGGACTGTTGGACGTCTTTGAGTCCACCCAGCTCTGATGGGTACCTGATTCACGTTAGAGAAATACAGGCGGATACCCAAAGTCCCGAGCCCAATATTATGTCTATGATACATGAAACAATTCCGTATAAAACAAACAACAACACATGTATAAGTTAAGGCACTGTTCGTATCTTTCCAGCACCAACACCAGACTTAGACTGTGCTGGATGTTTAACCATACCCCCCCCCGTAGACCATGCTGTATGTGTAACGATACCCCCCCCCCCCGCGTCCCCACCCTGCTTCAGTGTGGTACGGCTAAACCAACATAACCTGTGTTCACGTGAGGCTAAAGGTGTGGATGTATCAACCGTAACACGAGCCCCACCTGGCGGAGGCTCCACGCCGATCTACGTTTACTGTGAAAGATTCAATTTCATACCTAATAAAAAAACCTGTACGGGGATGAATCCACAATCTAAACTTAACACGATACTGTTATGGGGATGGCAGGAGGGGGTGGGTGTATGAATATAAGCGGGGGTATGAAGATGGTGGACAAAGTAAAAAATGGAGGAGGGTAAAAAATGGACTCCTGATGACAAGTTTTATTGTGTGTCCAGGTGAGAGAAATATAAAAAAGATTTTCCCGTCACAGGGACGTGGACGACCCCCGCACACACCGACCCACCCCTACCCACACACCGGGGCATCAGGCACGCACCGAGAAAAAAAACCCCGTCGTTTCATCGTTCAAACGGTCTCCGGTGTCCAAAGCCTGCCCGGGCTGTGTCAATACCCCCATGGTTTATCACGGATGTTCCACCGGCGGCAGGTACAATACAAGTTGGGGGCCCCTTGGTTTCATTAACATGCTACCGGGGACAAGCGCGGGGCTTTAAAGATGGGTCAATATTTAGGTTCGCATGGTGGCTGGATTTTTAGAGTTTTTTTTTTTTTTTAAACCAGGCGACTGCAAGGGTAATCAAGGCTTTACTTGATCGTTTGCATCAAACATGCTTGCAGTTTTAATGAGGCATGTCATTAAGAATGACAATAAAGTCATAAAGTCAATACACAATTTACGACTAGATTTTGCTCGTTAAACTGTTTTATAAGAACCGTGTGGAAATGCATAAAACACGATTAGCGACACTCCATGGTGCTATAAATAGACCTCGATGAAGTTATACAGTGACTAATACCTTACTTAGATCAAAGAAAAACTATTACAACTTATGGCCTAGTCATTTACTCTTTTCCCTCTAAGTTGCGCTGCTCGCAGTAGTTTTGAACCTGCCAAGCAGTTTTTGTCTAAAATTATAAACCTAAACAAATTGCACTTAAACTTGGTTACTTTTCACGCCCTATGACTGGGGACGTTTTCTTATCACCGTAGTACTTACAGAATTTAGTCTTGGAGTAAAAACTACCATAGATCTAGTCAAGTTAAACAAAGGAATTAGATTTATGCGAGGTCAGGAGAAATTTTAGCCACCGCATACAAAATTGCGCACCAAAAGCTGACATTTTTGTGTTGTTGACCGCATCCAATTGAACAGAACGCGCAGGCTCTAGCCGCGATAAACAGTTCTTCGGCTGGGTGAAAGCCACCAACCCCGGTCATGAACGTCCGGACGTCCAATCGAGGTGATGACGTCCCGCGTGTAACCGGACACCTTAGCACATTTTTCCGGCGGATGGTCAGCGCGGTCAAAAGGCACGAACTCGGACTAGCACGACACGGTGTCATTAAAACCACCGCACCCCCCCCCCCATACTCATCCCCCACCGCCCCACATTGGTAATGAAAACTTGACTTGATAACTGTGAGGTACGATGCGAAGGTTGGGGAGAACAAAGCCGAGCTGACCAAGAGTAGCCTCGAGGATTTGGGGGCCCCTGAAAGCTCTCACTGGCGGGCCTAAGCCCACAATGACCATGAGATTGGTGGAAAAGTGAAAAATAAAATCAACACACGGGAACTTTTCAACAACAAAGGGGGCTTTTGAGAACATAGGGGAGGGGGGGGGGGTTCTAATCATAGGGGATGGGGAGCATTTGAAAACTAAATGGGGTAATTGTAAACATAAGGGGCATTCGAAGCTCAATGGGTTGGTGGGGTATAAGAAGCAATGAAGATACCATATAGATCGAGGTCTATTTTGGGTTAATTAAAGAAATTACTATAAGCTAGGGATTAACTGAAAGTAATAGATTAAACGCCTTTATATTTTATATGTTTTGTATTCATTGTGTATTGGTGGTAGCGCCATTGCAGTTAGAGTTATTTTTAAAAAAAATCTATTTCGACAATTTTCCTTGTAGCTAATGGTGGGAAAACTATTTGTTTTGCTGTATTTTCGTATTGATTGTAAGTGTAATTAGAATCTTTAAAGTCTAACAATTTAAACAGAGGTTTCATCAAAACGTCTTCATCATCCATTTACTTACATAAAAACATCTTGATGCTGCCTTTATTTGAAAAAAAAAACCAACTTTAGTGTAATTTAAAAATAAACTTTAAATCAGTAAGTTTAAACCGAAGGTAAGCATTCGCCAGGTGAAACTGCCTCTTAAGACATCTGATAAGTCGTTATGTTAAGATTGTTATAATTTAATAAAGCTAAGCTTTTGGTACTAAGCATCAACGCGGACATGTTTAAAAGGCTGAGGGGGAGGGGGGGGGGGGGCGTCTAATAATAGTTTCGATAAACAGCAAATAATTTTTTTTTAAAACTGCTAGTGTTTCTTACTTGTTGAACGCGGGATTTCGATAGCTCATTAACCTGACGCGGGCAGACCCGTGCACTTAGAAATGCATTAGAATTTGAAGCCTTACTGCGCGTTGCGTGTTAACTTACTTATGACACTTCATTATTTTTTTTAAAATAAAGTTTTTCTTTTTTTGTTGTTTCGCCTCAAAGATGAATGGTGGTAGGAGTATTCTTTTTACCTGCACACATTTTGATTGTTTATAGGTGAATACTGTATTGCTTAAATTATTGTTTAAAAACGTTATAAATTTTAAAATTCTGCTGACGCCTGGTTTCATAAGTATGAAAACTTGTGATACTGATTTCCCTAAATGGTCACTGTTGCTTTAATTAAGTTCTGACGGCTAATTGAATTAAGAACAATTACATCATTGAATCAGCTTAAAATTTAAGGATAAGTTTTCGATTCGCGGTTGATTAGTACCCCCCCCCCCCCCTCTTCACCAACACTCAATCAAATCCTTACAGGATAGTCCCCTGTGACCTAATTAAACCCAGCCCAATACAGCAAAGCTCCCCAATCAAACGGTTAAGCGGCCGAGATTTTAATTAACCCCAACTTCAGCCGGCACTTTTTTTTATCTTCCCCCCCCCCCCCTCCCCCGCTTTTCAAACTGTGGTCCAGTCTAATGGTCACTTCTGAGCTCTCATCAAACTTGGGACACAATGCGGCTTCACCCTCGCCGATGGACCGGCTCATAACGTCACAACACTCTCGTAAAAAGCCATAGGGTTTTGGTAGCCGGCAGAATCCGTGCAACAAAAGCCGGTACCGGTCGGGAGGTAACTGACCGCTCCGGTTCTAATTGCCGGTTAGTGGTCTGTGAAGGAAATTGAATTGGGTGATGTCAGTCTTGGACAGGTTTCTAAAAAGTGGCGCGTTGCTTTGTGGGTACGGATGGGAGGGGTGAGGGGTGGGGGGAAAGACCAGATGGCCAGTGGGGAGTTAGGCTACGTAATTGGGGGGGGGGGGGGGGTGGGAGTACACTGAACAGGATCACATGGCATTGGTCAACAGATGCGCGCGCAATAGCCCCTGGCTAGAGCTAGCCTATTAAAGGCATGTGTGTATTCCTCTGAATCTGACCATACATCGTAACCATAGCCATCTGTTTCACCATAACCTTTATAATGAAATACATTGCGTTATGAAGGGTGAATCTTTCGCTAACTTCCGCATATCAGTGTAATATTATTATCAGGATAGTATAGACTACCTAGCCATGTTATGCGTTAACGAAGAAGTATAGTTGTTATTACTCATTTGTGTAAACAGTTTTTTCCCCTAGCAAGTGTCGTTTAAAGCCAGTCAAATTTTCTTTTTTTTTCAAACAACGAAATAATCGTTTAAATTTTCTAAAATTGCTTTTAGCAATAACGGTTACAGCAAGCTGTCCCCAATTTTTACAACTTTTTTTTTAACCAAAGGTGGAACGGGTTAGAAGAGTCCTAACCAGCACCATCACTAATTATATGACTACGACGAGAGGGGGGGGGGGAAGAGAATCCATTAGCAGGAGGATCTGGAACCGAGGAGGTTATCGAGTCCCTTTCATTAGAGATGCGCAAGTTGACGTCACTTGTTGTTTAAAACTGAGCAGCTCCGTACCGGGATTACGTGTGATCCAGGGTGTTTGGTGATGGTGAGAGTAGCATCCAGGTGGATAGTGGATAGCTGTAAGGAAGTATTGGATGTCTACAACAAATGGTGTGTGCGTAATGGAGTGTGTGAGAGGAGGATGGGGGGAGGGGATAATGCTCTCACTAAACGCGTGGTTACTTAATACTTGTATGCCTACTTTGCAGTAAAAAAAAATGTATTACAAGTACAGTGGTATACACCGTTTAGGAGAGCTACGCTACAAGATACTTGTTCAACACACACTTTTGCTCAGTTAGGTGGATTAGGCCTAACTAGAGGAGGGGCGAGGGGGGGGGGTATATTTTAACCCAAGTACTTCACCTAAAACAAGAAATCTAAAACTCTACAGTAAACATTTAACGCAACTTTTAAAAAAATAAATTTACGGTAAAAACACACTAAAGAAACAATTGGAAAATAATTAACGAAAGTGATTTCAAACGTCGGGTTATTTTTTTTTTTTTTGTAATTAATAAACGCGTATAAAAATGCTATCTAACTCACGCGCGATAAAAAAAAACGCACACATGAGAGTGAGCGAAAATCTGTGACCTTGTGACTCACGCGGGCCCATCAATCAGGCCTGTCGGCAAACAGATCATTTAAATAATAAGATTTCCAATTTCTTTTGCGAATTCTAACCCCGCAGCCCATTAAAATATTTTCAAACAGGAGACGGGCCTTGCGCGTTCACTCACAAGTTGAGTTCCGAGCCTACAACTGGAGATACAGATTTAAACAGAAACAATTTTTAAAGTCACAAGTCAATTACCTCAAACCTCACCTGTGTTGCTTGGAGAAAGGAGGGGGGGGGGGTAGAGGGGGATGCCCTAAATTATCCAGAATTCCCTACTTTTTATCCTGTAATTATTTCTTGTGACGTATTACTGTCCGGGCTAGGTTTTACTTTTTTTTTTTTTTTTTTTTTTTTTTTTTTTTTTTTTTTTTTTGAAAAAGGATAATTCACGTTTAAACATTTTAGATCTTATTTCCCTTGGCGCAGCTAACACTAAGTCACATTTCACATTATAAATTGCAGTATTGAATATTTTTTACTCTAAACCAGGTATTTTTTTTTCTTATTATTTTGTTTAATTGATTATTGGGGGGAAAAAAAGAAATACGGTTAAAGTTAAAAGTTAGACCCCTTGACTTCTTGATTGAAGAGTTATCGGAAGTGATTAGGGCTAACTAAAGATCACAGCGGTGAAGGACGCTGTTCGCCAGCAAGGGGGAGACAACAGAAAAATAAAAGTGGATTCTCTCCCCTGGGTCAATACAATGGAGTGAAAAATCAAAGATCGGGGAATTTATTAGAGGACATTAGGGTAGGGTGGGGCAGGTGGAGGGGGGGGGGGGGGAGGTTAATGGGGTCCAGGTGCGACTGGCCATGTGGTCACTACTGGAGAGCGAGTGGAGAGTGTATATATTAAATGACCATAAATACGACAAAAGATCAGATTGAAGTGTAGGCTTTGAGGAATTGAAGGCAAGAGTTAGACGTCCTTTAAACGGAGGAGTGCTGACACGCTAGTGTATACGGTGAATGTTTAGGTGAGTACTCAGTACCAACTCCATGTGCCCTACCAGCGGTTTCAGGAATAAGCCAATGTTAAGACAGCGCGACCATTTTTTGTGTATCTGTGTGTGCAGGGGAGGCTGGAACTGATCTCTATCTACTTATCCGTTGTTTATCCAGTGTTTATCCAGGACCTTAGTACTGTCTTGGATTCTTGAGATCCGGGTGCCTTGGGTTGAGGCCTTGGCGGTAGGCTAAGCTCAGCGGGAACAGGGCCGGTTACTTTAGCGTGGTTAATCAGGAGCAGGGGGATGTAAGCCAATGGAGAGGATAAAGAGGGGGTGAGGTGGTACGGTGAGGATGAGTTAGTTATTAAGTAAAATGGGGGAGTATAAATTAGTAAGAGTAAAATAGGTGTGTAGGTGAGTTTATTTTGTGTAGCCTGTGTGTGTTTCGTTACATAAAAAACATTGGAAATATGTAAGTAATAAGAGAAGGAATATTTATATACACGAATGCGGGATTGCGCAAGACAGTAATAATTTGATCGATTCTGGTGCGGACATCGTAAAATGCTAACCCAACTGCAACACATCACCTCGGCGACGTGACGCAGTCCACCCCAAAAGTCAGACGGGCGCAGGACGCCAAACAAGTGAGTGCAAAAACACAAACGTAAACAAAACACAACCGCCGCAACAAAACACAACCGCCGCAACAAAGGCAAGCATTACACCCATGGGACGTCCCTCCGCAACCGGTTACGACTTCCGGGAGCCGGAAAAAAAAACCGACGTCGACACGAAAATCCTGCATAAGTCACATCACGGTGTACTCACGCCGGGCATCAAAGAACGTGACGAGAACCCTGCCACCGTGTGTGCACTCAGACCCCGGGCACATCACCCCCTGGAGGTGCGCGCAACGACACGTTTACATCACCCAATGGTAAACAGCTTCGGGGGCAGCTCAAAAGAAGCAATCGGCGATGTCTACTCGACACTACAAACAGATTAGCAACAAAACCAACAATACCAGGGAACCTTCATCGAGAGAAAGATGTTTTTCGATGGAGTTCAGATGGTTCTTTGATAAAAAGGATATTTCGTAAAACAGCTGTTTCGGGAACCGCGAACTTTTAAACTATGAAAGATTTCAGGAAAAACACAATGTATAATAATGACAATGTTTATCGGAGTCCTAATATACTGGGAAAGTACAATAATTGGATCACATTACTAACTGTTGCGGGGGAGATCAAAGGGATGCGACTCTCAGAACAAAACCAGGGGACATAACTTTTATAAGGGGATGTAAAGGATGAAAGTAAACTGTAATTTAGAAAGGTATGGGGATGATGGCAGAATTAACAGGCGTAACAAGTCACAGATAATGTAATGGTATTTAGGCGTGCACCCAGAAAAAGGGAGATCTTTTATACAAAATTAGTTGGGTCACAGTAATAAAAGGACGTTTTTAAATATGAATGTCGGTTAGTTAAGCTTTAAAAATATGCTTTACAAAAAATAATTATTTATTTATATACTTCGTTGTAATAGAAAAATTGCTTATAATATAAAAAAAAGACGAAATAAATAGTGTGTTACAGTGGGGAAACATGTTCTTTGTAAACATAATTCAATTCCGTGTTTTAATCGGAGGAATTAACAAACGAACGTTTTCTATTAAAGGAACATTACAAGAAAAATCGGTTTCCACTAGGTGACGTATAAACGAAGCCAGTGCGCATGACAGCTATTCAAGTTCGGCACAGGAAACATAACATCCCATGTCTTGGTTCCCTCCCCTTTATGATGGGGCGCCCCGGGGAGTCGGTCTACGGTGCAACAAAACTACCGGAGAGGGGGGGGGGGGACAGGGAAAAGATTTTTTTAAGGTTGATATTCAACGCTACAGAACGACAACGTTGGAAGTTTTTTTAAATATTTTTTTTCGTTGTTTTTATTTTAACTTTTTTTATTTTTCTCTTTTCCAGTATTCTCTATACTTCCCCCTTTGAGCAAGATTTATTTGAAATATTCAGACATATTGCGCGTGACTTTACGACCTCAGAAACTGTCTGACAAAAAAAAAAATGTATATATGTATATATGGGGCGGGGGCGACAAGAACGAACGAACGGCGGGGCATCGCTCTCCGTTTACAAATTAAATTCGAATGTACGGACTACGAGGTAGGACGCCCGACAGGTGAGACCCTAAGGTAAAAAAGTGTAGGGAGGGGGAAGGGTTGGAGGAGGAAGATTTAGCCTATGAGCGCTAAGGGGTTACTGCAATAATGTCATTTATCAGGAGGTATACGTAAGATACAATTTACCTTGCATAAAACGACGAAATCACAAATATATTTTAACAATATAATAATTTTCAACAGAATAATATTATTTTGATTTACGATTCAAGACATTTTCATTAATGCTCTTAATTTTATCCGGGGTTAACTTTTCTGCATGAGTGATTCTTCTTGTTTTCCGTGGTCCAGTGTTTTAAGTGATCTAATTTATTGATTGAGATTAGTGGCGTATCGATGCCGTGTTACGTCACAGGCCCGTGAATTGACGAGAGAAGGTCATTAAGGAGACAATGACCCATGCGTGCAGACAAGCGACTCTTGAGAGAAAAAAAAACACAACTACCCCATTCCAGACTGGGAATTTCTGCTATTACTAGCAGGGGTGCCCCGTGTTGCCCGGGGGGTTGTAATGAGATGTTAGTTAACTTCTGCTGTGTGCGCTCCGTCTGCACGAGAGCTGTGGTTTGGGGGTCTACGCGAACTTTTGTCCGTCCGTCCTACAGTCTGTCTGGTTTTTTTTTTTTTTTTTTTTTTTTTTTTTTATATTTAGGTTTATTTCTATGGCCGCGTTACCTTCGTCAGAATCACTGTTTTATTTTTCTATTCTTTTTAACTTTCTTATCAAACTATCCTTTGTCTGTTTACAACAGAGATTTACTTTTTGTGACGATTTATTATACAAGTAGCAATCAAACAGAGCACGAAAAAGACCAGATGGATAGAGAAACAGCTGATTTAGACAGGCTTTGATATATTTATATATACAGCGTGAAGTATGATACAAGTTATATATTAGTCGTTTTATGCGGGATATATGATACACGCGATATATTCCTCGTTTTGTGTTATGATTTTATGAAACAGTAAAAACATACTACACAAAAATTAACAGTAACGTAAACATTTTTTTTGGTGTAGTCAAGGAACAAAAAGGAGATTTTTTAGTTTCGCTGTTGAACAACAGAGATGGGGGCAGGAGGGGAACACACCATCGCATTGTGTGCGTGTGCATGCCGTTAACATGGAAACGAAAATCTCGTCAATTGCCTTTTGTTCGTCTTCTTTTCTACACCCCCTCCTCCTCTCTCTCCCCCCCCCCCCCCCTCACGCCATTTGCTTGGACAACGTCAGACTTGGTTTATTTGCCATTCAATAAAAAAAATGTGTTGCCAAAAAAAAATATTTCATACAATCTCCCTACCATTTTTTTTCTTTACACAAAATCTCGTAAAAAAAAACCGAAATTTTTGTTCGTTCTTGTTGGTCTTGTTTGAGTGGCCAGATTTTTTTTATTGAGCCAAGCAAATAAAAAGCTGAAACAAGCCGTCGTAATGTATCACGACTTCTTCAACTGGGAGCGGAACAAAGTGCGCAAACTGGCAAGACAGATTATACTTGCCATAATCTGTTCACGACATAAACTTTATGGGAGGATCAAAAGACACCAAAAAATGTTTTTTTTAATGATTTAATGGGAGGTGCCCCGTTGGCCTGGGGGCTTGACTTGGTCGAAAATTTAGTCATCTGTGACGACTTAGTCGCTGTTTATTTATGTACGACACGGCCGGCGTATGCCTTATGTTTTTTTATTGCTTTGTTTTTATTGAGAGTGTATAATACAACAGTATAACCGACACACCTGCTGTCATGGTAAACAAGCGCCGAGGACAGCTGCAAGTCGCGGGTTCTAGTCCATCTCGTACCCACAAAGACATTAATCATATTTTATTTATTTGAGCCCTCTTGCCTAGGTTTAATGTAAACAGCCGGTTTGATTTCATTGACGATTATAACTATAAGATACAAATAAGGAGGATTTGGGGAGATTATTATTACGTCACTGTCTTTAAAGTTTTCAGTAGTAATTATTTCTTAATGTCTAGTGAGGTTAATGAACGAATATACTTTCTGTAATAGCATCATGAGATGTTTACGACGGCCCAAACACTGAAGCTAAACCTCGTCATTAAAGCCTTATCTTAGTTATAATTGTAATAATAACACTAACATGTGTCTTAATTTAATACTCAGTTAAGACCCAGCTATCCTTATATACAAAGAACAATATATGCCGTTATATTTAAAGTCTGAACTAGAATGTTGAGAATCTGTACCAACGAAATGCACCAATAACACTGAGAGGTGCGGAGTCTTCAGTAAACATGAAACAATGAAAAGAAATCCATGTCTCGCTCATTCTCATCGCAAGGGCATTAATCAATCCCCACCCCCCTCTTTTTCAATAAAGGTTAATAAAGTAATGGATCCCTCCTTAGTTCGCTCCCCTTTTCACTTACCCTTCAGTTCTCGACACATACACGATTCTCTCCCCTTGCGTATACAGGAACCGTGCTATCATCATCTTGCCTCTGCCCTCCCCCCCCCCCCCCCCTCTTCCCACACCAATCATTGGATCCCGACCCCCCCCCCCCCTTTAAAACCCCGGGGTCGGTGATTCACTACATCCAGACAGTGAGAAATAAACTGATTAATTTTAATGCCAAAGCAAAAGCTCCTGTGTGGCTTACTCCCCTTTTGGAATAATGGTTGGTGGGGGGGGGGGGGGTCAAATGTCTAGGGAGGTTGATGTGGATAGACCCCTATCGGACTTAATTAAAGACGACTGAAACAATAAGATTTGGATACAATTAGATTTTACAGTGTTGAAATGAATGGGACTGAATCTCATATTGTTATGGTGTTTTTAATGGAGCTCGATTCAAGAATGTGTATACCACAAATCCCGATTACTTTTGTTTATTCTACATATAAATTTATACAATTCTGTTGAATGGCGATACTTATTATAAATATAGCTTTTTATAAACAAGTATGCACAATTCAGTAACAATGCACGGTTCAGTGTGTAGATTTGGGATATTGTAGATTATTGTAGTAAGGTTTATAGGCGTACTAGTAACAGCAGATATCGAATATTTGTAAAAGGTACTTGGTGTATTTTAAGTAATATTTCAAACAGTTACTTTATGTGGTTTCATTACATTTACATGATTAACAGTTATAATAGATGGGTTACTTTAAATTTAAATAGGCTATTTTTGGTAAATAGATTGGGCGAAGTAAATAATTTAATTGAGCAGATTTTAGCAACAAGTCCATAAATTTCACGAGAGGGAGGGTGGGGGGCACATAAAAGTAATCGGATGGCGAGTCGTGTCCCTTGTTTCTGTCAATCGAAGCGAGAGAGAGGTGTGCGTCATCTAGTAATTAAACGATGGCCGTGATCAGGGTGAAGGGGGTGGGGTGGGGGTGTGAGTGACACCCAAATGAGCAGAAGGATAGAGTTTAATGTAAAAGGTGGGAGGGGGGGGGGAAGGATATACGTGAGCGATGGAGGGGAGAGAGAGGTGCACGGAGGCGATGATGACGAAATGGAAAGGGGGGAAGCAACAAGGGTCCTAATCTCAAGGTTCGCTAATGCAGTAATTCGCTGGGATGAAAGCTGTACGGGCCGAGATTAAATCAGGGTTACCCCTCGCTTCATTTACTTGCATCCAGAAAGGGCTGAGTTCGTTTGTGTGTGTGTGTGTGTGTGTGTGTGTGTGTGTGTGTGTGTGTGTGTGTGTGTGTGTGTTTAAGACGGTCTGTTGGATTTTTTTGTTGTTTTTATTTTTTTTTTGTTGTTTTTATTTTTTTTTTCGTTTTCCATATGTTTCATTTCATTTGCTTTTTTAAACTTAAAAAAAAACGGGAATAATTGTTTGATTTTTAAGTTTAAAAAATCCTTCCAAATATTCTTTTTCTCCTTTTAAAATTATACAAAAAAAAAAAACAAAAAAAAATTTATAAACGCATTTTTTGTACAGTATATTGTTTTGTATAAAATACAATTTAAACACGACCTAGAGTTAAAATTTCTATTAGAACTGTTAGAAAGAAAAGGTTAAAAATATTATTTCAATATTAATTAATGATTGAACATCGTGGAAATACAATAAATCGATACATATCTGTTAAATAAAATGACACGCTGTGCTGTCTCTATGTATGGGGGTTTGAGGGGGGAGGGGGAAGGTGAGTGTACTGATGTCCTGACCGATGGGGAGGGGGGAGGGTGAGGGTGATTCCTTAGGGGACAGGCTCACGGTCATGGGGAGGCGAATATCGAGACAGGGTGACAGATTAGTCGCGATGAGAGGGGGGAGCCGTTCTATGGAGAGGGGGGGGGGGTGGCCCATACTACGAGAACTGTGATCACGGTCAGGTCAGTGTATTGGCAAACAACGGTGACGGGTGACCGATTGGGGGTAAGGGGGGGGGGGGGGGGAGTGAGACTGAAGTAGTCCTAGATTATTATTTTTCCTTGATTTGGTTTAGGATCAACCTTTATGTTTATTATTGATAATATAGAGAGCTAAATGTAAATAAACATGGTTTAGTTCAACACATGTTTAGCAGTATAATAAAACAGTAGTTAGAAGCAGTGTTTCGAGAGTAAAAAAGTACATTAGGATATATTTGCTGCTTACATCTGTACTGGGTTAATCTTGTTTGTTTTATCGAGTGGAGAATGGAATGTAAAATGTGCTAATGCGTGTGCGATTACCTCACTTGGTGCTTAAGCAAAATTATCTTCGAAAAATACTTTTTGAAGCTCAACACATTTTTCCAACAACTGTTTTTCAGCAAGAAAACAAACAAACAAAAAACATAAAAAAAAATCATGTGGATAAATTCAGTATACACAATTGTTTACCGCTTATTTATTTTTATACTAATAGATATAAGATTAATCGATTTACGACCCCATTTTCACTTGGTAAAAATAATGACAGGAACCTAGAATATTTTTCTCCGGTTTTAATGGTTAAAAATTTATTTTATTAGTGAGAATTTTTTTTTAAGGAAACAATTTTTTGTGAGATTTTTTTTTTTAAAGAGGAAGGGGCGTGTGGGGTGCTAAATATTTTTGTAATCATCTGACAGAAGGGCGCGGGCAGGGGTCACCAGAGGGGTCGCATGATGGATAAGCTCTATCTCAAGGGAGTCTATGACACGACCCCATTCATTTACTTCCCCTGGTCTCCCGTTGGGATGACCCCCTTCCACGCCCCCCCCCCCCCACCAAACCCCAATTCCTAGGGTTGGTGTGTCCATTTCATTATAAAGGATTTAAGGTGTCTACTGTTAATGATGGCCTTTATATTCTTAAGAACGTATTATACAAAGTTTGAGGTGAAATAGGTGTTATTTCGAAGAAAGTTATATGTATTTCCTTGGTGAAATTAACCTTATTCTATTATGATTAGAGCAGCTGTATAAGAAATATTAATTCTCTGCAGAGGTTATAAACCTTAGCGTTAAGTTAGCCAGTTTTAAGTTGACTTATTTTGACAATTATTTTAAAGTCTATTCTTATCCGTCAAAGATATGGTCTATAATCCTAAAAAGAGTTTGTTATTTTTAGTGTAATACTTAACCCTTTCTCTGACGATAGTAGATTGTGTATGCTACACATTTAAGCATTAGTATTTTAAAATTAAAACTTACATTACATAATAGCACTTCAACACCTAAACATTAACATTGAAATTAACCTAAGCCAAACCAATCGCAACGCTTACGCTACGCTGTTCGCGCGAAATGTATGTTTCTATCTCTGTGTACTCCCTCTCAATCTTTACTCACACCTTACTCTTGGTCTCTCTCCCTCCATATTTCTCAGACGCGAACTCCTCCTCCCACTCTCAATCCTCACTAACTCTCTTCAATACACTCTCATCCCCTCTTCCTCACACTATCGGTTCCCTTCCTCCTTACTCAACTTCACCTAACACACCCTCCTCAATACTCACCCTCCTCGCACTCTCAATCCTCACTAACTCTCTTCAATACACTCTCGGCCCCTCTTCCTCACACTATAGGATCCCTTCCTCCTTACTCAACTTCACCTAACACACCCTCCTCCATACTCACCCTCCTCACACTTTCGGTACCTTCTCTTCACTAACCTTCCTCCTACCACTCTCAAACTCTCCTTCACCTTACTCACCCTCCTCATAATCTCCGTCCCTTCTCCTCACTCACCTTCCTCCTACAACTCTCATCCCCTCCTCCACACCTCAACCTTACTCACCCCTCCACCTCCTCACTCACACTCTCGGTCCCTCTCTCACCCTCAGTAAAAAAAAAAAACGTAATTCTTTTAGCGCCGAGCCACCGACCAGATAAACCCGCTAGATTATGTGTGATCAAATCGGGCGTGAGGGGAGATCACTCCCCCAGGAAATGGCCCGTTAAATGGAGAGGAAAAAAAACACGGGCAATCAAGACCTATTAACCGTTAATCCGTTTGCTTCCTACGCTATCAATAGCCGGTGGGGGGAGAGTAAAAAAAATTCTGAAGAATTAGCGCCGAATGATGAATCACACGGGGCAGGGGACGATAAACTGGGGGTCAGCAGAGGAGTGTGTCCGGCTGAAATGACCAGCGTGTGTTGGGTGAGGGGTGGGAGGGGTGAAGGAAGGGGACAGCACCGTATGCTGCTGTGTCTCTTCTTATTGATTATTAGTGGGGTTGGGGGTGAATCGGTATCGCACTTTAGTGATTACTTTGTTTCTAGTCAACGAAGCTAGAAAATTTAAAAAAAAAATAAATGAGTGTAGTATTGTCTAAGTAGACTTATAATTTTAAAGACACACTTGTTTTAGATAGCGCCAACAGTAAGCACATTTAAAATTACAATGGCGAATTCAAAACATTTTTACCATGTAATTTTAAAAAAAGAATAATTGACCAAAGAATACTCTCTAACTGTAGGTTGAATTTTATAAACATGATATTTAACACGTTGTTAGATGGTATATAAAAATGTATCATGGTCGCGATAAAACTTTACCCTGCGTAAAGATTTTATCCATGGTTCTATCTTGTCTTGAAAAAAAACCAACCCACATCTAAACCAACCCACGAAAGCCCGTGGGGTGGGGTGGGTCAAGAGCTTCGGTCTAAGTGAAGTAGTGTTTCAGCTGGCCCGGGGTCTGAATGGGACTCAAGAATAGCTCGCGACGGAGGGCCAGTATGATCCTAATTAGTTTAGAGGGCGACAGACGGAACGTGCACCTCAATCGAATTCTTTTCTGGGGACGAGGTTCGTAAGGGCTCGAGAGACACTTGCCCAGCCCCAGTGTATATATAGGGCCTATATATATATATATATATATATATATATATATATATATATATATATATATATATATATATATATATATATATATATATATATATATATATATATACAAAAAGTATATAGGGTATATATAACTATATCTATATCTATATCTATATCTATATCTATATCTATATCTATATCTATATCTATTTCTATATCTATATCTATATCTATATCTATATCTATATCTATATCTATATCTATATCTATCTATCTATATATATATATATATATATATATATATATATATATATATATATATATATATATATCAACTGGAATTGTTGTATAAAGCTTAACTTTGCCATTTTATACGATGAATATCATGACGAGACTTTCTATTTTTAGACCAAAAGACGTTAAACAAAGGCCCCGACCACGGCCCGCTATCATTACTATCTCACGAGCGAAAGCACGACGGTGGGCTACATAGTTTTAGCCCTCGACTACAGTACTACCAGATCTAGGTGGGTTTTTTTTTTTGTTTAAAACCTACCCAGCAAAAGACCTGAGAAGATTTTATTTTAATCTAAACCTCCGTCTGCTAGAGCTAGTTGCTGTTTTTTTTTTTTTTGAAGTGCACTCCGCCATACTAATCAATGTAGGGGCCCAGTGTTTTCGTGGAGGGGGGGGGGGGGGGATAAACAGAATGTGAAGCCTGGGCCGGGTCGGGGTAAAGATAGCCCCCTCTGACAAGTGGTTAGTGTGGGTTTTTTTTAATTTTTTTTATTAGAGAGTTTTTTACTTTGAAAGGAGGCGAGCGTGTGTCGCTGTGGTAGTCTCCCCTTATCGCGACGTTCTTTCATACAGAGTTATAAAACCTGACGTACTGACTTCTAGTTTTATTTTATGGACGTGTGTATCTTAAGTAAATTCCAGCCAGACCAGCGGTTTTTTTTAGTTGTGTGTGTGTGTGTGTGTGTGTGTCTGTGTGTGTGTTGAACGCCGTAAATATTGAAGTAAAGTATAAATTATTTAGCTTTTATAGTATGCGAACGTTTTTATGAGAATTTCTTTTGATTCAAAACACCGGTGCTTGTTCGTTCCCCCCCCCCCCCCCCCCCCGCATAGCAACCTCTTATGGAATATTTATAAAGTAGGTTGTCTTCTGTAAGATATAAGGCTTGAAGTTAACTATAAATTAACATTTACTTGCTTAGGTAAATACTAACCCCATCCCTTAACGGAGTTTAAATCTAAGTCCTAGCCTGCACACGTTTAACTGATATTACATTAGTATAAAGCTGACCAACGGCCTATACTCGTATGTTTGTTAAAATCAGAGCCGGCGTTAGGAATACGCGGGGCCTAGGGCCAACCATCCGCGCGGGGCCTTTCCATTATATATATATATATATATATATATATATATATATATATATATATATATATATATATATATATATATATATATATATATGTGTGTGTGTGTGTGTATAAAGGCCTATATAATGTGATGTACACATAATAACACAACTGTTTTAGAGGTTATAAGCTAATGCCAAACTTTCCACTATAATAACAGATTTTTATCTCTCCCATGTATTAACCCAATGTTCTTAGTTTTTTTTTCCTTGCTAAGATATTAAATCACTTTTGACAGTTATGTAATTCATACCAAATCACTTAAGAAAATTTAATCACGTGCCGAATAATTAGGAAAATAAAGTTTACAATACAGCGAACTCGGCCTGATGTATCAAAACAGTATAAACTTCAAAATTTTTTTAGAATTCATACAATATTTTAAAACCAAAATCATTATTGTCTTAACTATTATAAAGGATTTCCCTACAATAAAAAAAATGTGCTTAATCACTCTACAAATGCAGTTAAGTTCACCAAAGTATCAGATATAAATTGAAAGACCGCGTTTTTTGGGGGAATATCAATGAATACTAAATCACAACCTTCCATTGCCTCAACGATGCCCCTTCCTCAATCAAAGTTTTGCGACGAGGACCATTTGCTGACTATATCATGTGAGCACCACTGGAAGACGATTGAATAAAACAATTTGGATGCATTCGGTAAATTAATCATTCTGTCTTGGAACGGGGGAATCCTTAAGATGACGACACAACATAACAACAGTTTTAACTTTCTTCCAAAAAATAATAATAAATCACTCTGTTTAATGCCGCCTGATATAGAGCCTAAGCTCCCCCCCTCCCCTCTTCGCCCTCCTCCCACCCCTCTGCACGCAACTGAATGTTAATTTTGTTATACCAAGACAAGTAGGCCTACATATAGAGTTTCTTCCAGGCATCTCTTCGGGGGGGGGGGGGGGAGTCTGGAAGAAACACTGTACATATACGACATTATACGACATCTACAACAAGAAAGTCAGGACTAGAGTTCATCAGGTCACTAACTGTTTACTACAGACATCCCGTCTGCTCACTAAAAGGACGTCTTCATCCGTCCGCATACAATAGGGTATCTCTTTACGTCGTGGGATAATTCTCGACCGCCATCTCCAGTCAGCTCAGGTCAAATGCCAGGCGACCGTACCCTACACAAAGGGGAGGTGTGTCTCACTGTTTCTCTATCGAATTACGGCCTTTCCCAGTTCAGGTGGGTCTCACCAACATCAACCGTGGCCTCAGTTATAACAATCAACAACGTCGGCATTCGACCATTTAGTTTTTCCCAATTGAATTCAGCAACAATTTTCTTTTGAGTTTAGAAACTAATTCAGATAACATTGCTGAAGCGCGGGGCCCCTTCAAGCGCGGGGCCTATGGCGACCGCCCCGTTCGCCACCCCCTAACGCCGGCTCTGGTTAAAATACATTGTCCAAACGAGGTAAGAATAAATAATTAAAAATAAAAATAAGAATATTTGTAATAGAAAAAAAATTAAAATAAACTCTAAGTGTAGATTTAACCCGTTTCGAAATTTAAACCGAAAATTAAAACGGAATCAGCTTTTCCACCCCCCCCCCCCCCCTTTTTCCGTCCTACGGCTTTACGAAACGGGACACAAAGGGAATTAACTCAACCACAGAAAGCCCCCGAAGTCATGTCCGATTAGCAATAGATCGTCTCGGTGCGTTCCGATGTTTTACACATAAATGCTGCTATAATTATTCCCCTTAAAGTCTATCAAAAGCGACCACTATAAATACTTCAACTATCTCCCGACCCCCTATGTGCATCCAGCGAGGCGTGACGAGGGTCTGGGGGCGCTCGTTGGTCCCCTGTGTGGTACAATGGGCGACGAAAAGAAAACGGGGTGTACCCGATAGGGGACATAAATCAAGGTATAATAAATACGGTAGCGGGGGATGTGTGTGTGTAGTGGGGTATGTGTGTAGAGGATGTGCGTGTGTAGTGGGGTATGTGTGTAGAGGATGTGCGTGTGTGCAGTGGGGTATGTGTGTTGAGGATGTGCGTGTGTGAAGTGGGGTATGTGTGTAGAGGATGTGCGTGTGTGTAGTGAGGGTATGTGTGTAGAGGATGTGCGTGTGCTTTAGTACGAGGGATTGGGGATAGATAGTGGGTGTGTATGAGTTTGTTATGTGAGTGTATGTGTATGTTTGTTGTGAGTGTTTGTGTGAGATTGTATGTATGTGTTTGTTTGTGTAAGATGGTATGTGTCTGTGTGTGTTATGTTAGAGACGAAACCCAAACACTAAGCATGTCACTAGACTAAAAATTATATATCCCTAAGTTCGTGTGTGCGTCGTGTTCCTTTTCCAGTTGAATATTTAAAGTGTATATGTAAGAGGTGTGTGTATGAGGGTGGGGGGAGGGGGGTGAGGATCGGGGTCTTCCCTTCTCGTGTAGGGGTCGTGGGGGTCACGCCGGTTTAACATCATAAAGTCCCTTATTTGCCGTCAGCACAGGAGAAGGTGGCATACATTTTAACCAAAGGGGACTTAACTCTACAAGAGAAAACTCAGAAGTCTACGGTGTGCAAATATCCCCTCTTGCCCATATTACCCCCCCCCTCCCCTCAACGTTTGACTAGCCAGTGTGTACGTCTGGTCGACAGTGTCAACACAAAAACCTAACAGGCGTGGAGCCTTCCCCCCCCCCCCCCCCCCCACCCACCCCATCCCGACCTCTAAAGGGCCGGGCAGGTCCACTGTTTAACAATATCGTACGTTGGCCGTCATACTTATCCTAACGGTTAATTTATCTATCCTTATTTTTTTTTAAACAAACATAACGCTGACAAAGATAATTTGACATACCGGCATTACTATAGATTAATTAATATACTTTTCACCGAAACTGCTCTTCGTTTTTATTTTTATTTTAGTAAATCGAGTGTAAACGTACTTTAAAATAGCGTTGAGTTAATGTAAACGAAAAACGTTTCGATAACAGTCATCGTAATTCGCTTAAAGTTTTACGTATGAAGGTAAAAATAAAGGTAAAAATCTTCCGTTTCCCTGTCATTTATTTAGATTTTTTTTTATCTTTTTTTTTTTTTTTTTGACGTTTGACACTTTAAAAAAAATTCCTGTTTATTATTTTTACTTAATTTTTTTGTGAGGCAAACGAAAAAAAAAAAAAGCCAGCTAGGATGAGACACCAATCCTACGTTATTCACACCAGGCTTAATTCTAAATAAGAAAAATCTGCGCGACAAGGGACAACACTACGGACCGACATAGGTGAAAACAAGGGGAGATCACTGCCATGACGACAAATCCACCAATAATAGAAAGATAAACTTTGATACGGGTTTCCAAGTCTCCTTCGAGAGCCCCCGTTTAGTTGTAGATAACAAGTTATTCGAAAAAACATTAACAATACAAGCGTTGTATTTTTTTCGTATGACAAATGCGCACGGAAAATTTCTGAATGTTATTATTTGTGTATTGATGTAACAACCCAACCTGCTTATGCGTTTTCGCGCAGGAAATCTCAATTCGCTGGCAATATTTTCACAGCTACAAAAAAATAAATAGTTCGCCTATTTTTTCGTCTTAGGGTAAACGGTGTTTATTTTTCTACGGTGAAAGCGAGCGACAATATTTTTGCTTTCTATTTCCATTCGCTCGATGTTATGGGTGTTTCGATAAATAAAGCATCGGGTATTCCCATTGTGCGTAAAATGACTTATGGGGGAGTGTTTATTCTTTATTTCTGTGCGGTAAGTCTAGTTAGTGTTTAAGTGTTGATTCTTACATACAGGTAATAAAAAAAACCGGCATCAATGTGTTTTTTTTATCTTTCTGTGGTATTATATCGAATAATCCGTCTGTTTAAAAATATATTGTATGAAAGTTACTTCTTTTAATTTTAATTCTAATTCTTCATTTATTTTTTATACTATGAAACTAGAGTTCATGTATTAGTTATATAAAAACATTTGTTTTTGAAGAATTTTATTACGTATGCACACAGGAAAATAACAAATTATTATATAAGAAACATTTTCCCGTGAAATTTTTTAGTTAATGCATGCGACTATAGTTGATATCCAACAATAATATTTAGCTTCACACAGAGAGGGCAAGAGAAGTGACAGGATATCGGATTGTAAGTTTTGGGATTTGGGATAGCCGTAACAAGCACAGCTTATGTCGCTTACTACACTGACCATACCTTACCATACAACTGCTGTAACAATTCTTGCCTTAACCCTGGGCTAAGGCCTACAACAACATAGATCTAGTAAAGTCACGAATGTATTACATTCATCGTTTCATCGTTCTCGGCGTCTTTAAAATACTTTTGCAGTAGCTTAAAAGCTGTCGATTTTTGCTTGTTTTCCGTATTTATCTTCGTAGAGCATGGGTAAAAGGCGAAAGTGGGGTGTAGGTAAAAAGCGAAACGTGAAGTTATGAGGCGGTAAAATGCGAGAATATTAAGACAAGTGGCGTCCGTTGATAAATCCGCTGACGACTTTTCCTAAATGATTTTCTAATTAATATATTGTGACTGTCTGTAGTGTCACAAAAAGATGGATTAAGACAGACTGGATGAGAAAGAATGACATCAAACACAACTTACCTCTAACGTAGATGGCCAACAGCGAAAGTGCGAGCGCACAAAAGTGCGTGTATGTATTCCATAGGCTCCTCATTGTAGCATGTGAGTTGTTAAACAGGGGCAGGCAATCAGCTCACAACTCCAAGAGAAGGTAATCCGAGTTGACAGTGAAATAAATGCACAAACATCGCAGTTTAAGGTGTTAATCCAAATGACATCAGAATTTTTATTTTCTTACACTTGCACTTTAAAAGTTTGAATTTTCATATAATGCGTATAAATCCTAGCCAGAATAAGCACATCAAAATATCATGAATCAGTTTAGTCAGTGGAAAGATTTAAAGTAAACTGTTATTAGATCTAGATTCTAGATCTAAAAAAAAAAAAGTAGATATGAATTTCCAAACTATAAGAACATAAATCTAGATCTATAATCTGTCAAATAAATAATAAGCTAAATAATTCGAGGAAACGTACTGCCAATTAGATTTAGTAATTAGTACAGGTGAAATTAAAATTAAAGCGCGATTTTTTCGACTCGCAAACAAATTATGAAAAATAAATGTTTCAATTAGTGTCATACTAATTAAATAATTTTTTTTAAAAAGCTGGTTTTAAAAGAGAAGTTTTCTAATTTCAGATAATATTAAAATCATAAAAGAAAAACGGATCTAGATCTAGAATAATTTTAAAACTATAGGCCTTATTTTAAACTTTAAACAAAAGTATAATAGTAATACGTTATTAGATCTGATTTTCAACTTTAAAGGAGGTATTCTAAATTCACTTTATAAAGTCAATAATCAATTATATAATCAATTATATCGCGCTTGTCCATGTCCTAATCTCAATGATAATCCTTCAGAAAATCCCTGTATCACACAACACCAAGTCAAGAAACAATACGAAAAAAAACCTTACAGAACAGAATGAAAGAAGGACGAATCGCTAACACAGATAGCGACGTCTTGGCTGTGGCGTGTTTACGCTTGCAATGAAGAATAAAAGAACGTCCCAGTTCAATAAACAATACTTGCAACACAAAGTACTTAGTCCGCAGGATAAAGTAGACCACACAATCCTCTTGAAGCTTAAGAAACTTGTATCCAAGAAACTGCACTTTGTGGTCTTTTACCTGCAAAGGAAAACCATCGTAAAGATCATTTTTCTGTGTTGATCAACTCCCTACACTAGATTCACGCTGCTTCCAGTAGCCCATTCAAACTTTCAACACAAAAAAAAGCCCTCCACGCCCGCGTTCGTTGACTATACTACCAGCCTCGGTTCCCGTGTTAGGATATCGCGGCGGGCCCTTTTTTTTTTGTCTTCTCGTCTACCTCGCTCCACTTCTCTCGTCCGCCTCGCGCGCGGCCTCACTAAAAACACCCTCGCTACCCCGGCCGCCATTTTGTTACTTACGACGCCTCGTCAGCGCCGTGCGGCGATTGGAGTAAATTCTATTAACCCCGCCTTCACGAAACGGTAACGCCTGATTTCGATTGGTCAAAGGGCGCCGCGGATGGCCAGTTGACAGGACTTTGTGGTACTGTAAAGAAAAAAAAAACAAGAGTGGGGTGAAAGCGATCGTAAATTTACTTTTCCTTTCTTCTTTTGAAGTGGTAGCCTTAACAAGGGTAGCCTGTACGGTTGGACACGCGAGTGGCTATCGGCGACTACTGCTCACAAGTCGGGTTCCATCCATTGTACTAGCCCGGTTGCTTGCAGATGTAGGCCCCCTATACTGCCATCTAGTACTCTATGCCAGACTCTGTTCCTAAGTATTAGTTTAACTTCTAACCTAGCCCTAGTACATCTGCTTACCTATCCACATGAATGCTACTAAGTACGTCTATCTCATTCGCAGTGCTTCCCTCTACGTTTACCCTACTACATTATATCATCTCTTGTATTCCCATTACTTAATACCCAATGCCTAATCCAACTAACTTATACCCAATACTTATCCCCATACCTTATCACTTTACGTTATCCCCATTACTTTATCTCTTATCACAATACCTTATCCCTACTACCTTAGTCCAATGGACACTTTCATTTCACGGATCATTACCTCTTCATTTAACCAGTTATTAAAAAAACAAGTAATAATTAAACGGCGGAGGCCACCAATCCATTACCCAACCAATGAAGTGCCGTCTATAAATAGTTTAACCCTACCTGGGTTTGTTGTAATAAACCCCGAGTAGAGTTGCCATAGCAACCGTACAATTACAACGTTCGTAAAAATAACAGCCTCTTCCAAACCACATCCATAATATCTGATCATTATAAACCTTAACTCAGGACTTAAAGTAAGACCGAACTCATGACTTAAATACTTAAGCCTAACCCTGAACCTAATTAAGGCCTCATACATGCGAGACCATGAAAGAACCATATTTGATGAGACCGGTTTTCCTGGGGGTGGGGTTGGGAACTGGGGTGGGGGTTGGATGGGGTGTCTGAGACATTAGTTTCAACTACATAAAGTTATAAACGCATCGCTAACATCTGAAATTTGTATTCCCTACATTTACATGTACAACACTATTTCATTCAGCAAAGATGTTTCGTTTAGAAGTAGATGAGTATGAAATTCACATTTGAAATAAAATAGGGTCCCTAACTCAACATTACCACCAATAAACTAATCATCGAAGTATCCATGTCAAGCTATCTTTGCTGCCATTGTAAAACAACAGCTAACATACAGGAAAGGTACTGAGCTAAGTACGGGGTATAGAACCAGGGGAAGTAACCGACTTTTTGTCGTGTTTGCTACTATTGGGGCTTGGGGCAATGTAAAAATACAAGTTCTTCGGCTGTGCTGAGGAGGGGGCTTTAGAAGCGTTATACATTTGAGTATATGACAGTAGGAGTGAGTATATATCAGTGAGTGTAAAATAGTACACGTATATGTGTGTGTGTGTGTAAACAAAACAAAGTGCTTGTAATTGTTTTTATTTTGTCGACTAGCTAAATACAAGAAAATCGAAAGCAACGTTCTGCATACAACGTCAATACATAGCAAAAAGTAATAACAAAAGAAAAAAAAACAAAAAAGAAACGAATAGCATCGTCAAACAAACAACTCAAACAGACTTAAGTTAAAATAAATAAATAACTAAAAAATAAAATCAAATAGCAACAGGCAATAACAAAAAATAAATATAAATAATCAGCTTTAACAATGAACTTCAATAATTACAATACATCAAAAGATCACACAGGCAGTGCTTCAATATATTAATTTACTCACCACTACATATAAATAAAAAAAAACCGATTATGCTTTTACAGTTAAATCCAATATTTCCAACCTCCTTTTACCACTACTAATGCTTTTAAAGCCAGTATTTCAATCCGTCTTTGAACCCAACTACTGTTTTTAAATCCCATAGTTCAATCCCTCTTTGACCCCTACTTTGTCAACTCCTTACTAATGTCTGTAACATTTCTTCCCTGACCTTTCTATCCAATATTATCCTAGACAGTACAGAATATCCCAATCAAACTTCATGACCCTATCAGCGCATTAATGAACTTAATGAGGTTCAAGACAAAATTGATAAGCACGTGTTGAGCGCAGTAAGCACTAGTTAATTATGACACGTCAGTGTTTGACTCTGAAGCACGAGATTTTCAATAGGGCTATCCATAAATGACGTCACACTCCAGATGGAAGGGGAGGGGGGGGGGGGGGGCACGAGTATGCCGGAATGGTGGGTGAGAAAATGGGGGTTAGGATAATGTGACAAATCCCGTGCAATTTAGAAACAAAAATACCTAAAATTTAGAAGACCTTTCCAGTTTTTAGACGTTTAAAAAGTGGAAAAGAATTCCATGAAGGTAATCTTGACCGAGTTCAATAAACAGATCATAAATAACTTGCTATTATAAGAGGGGAGTTGTAAGATGAGAGTTCGGGAATAGTAGGGCTGAGGCCTCGTACTATTTTAATTTTTGTTGTGTGTGGTAGTAATCGTTTTTTTTTAGAAGCAAATGGTTTTTTTTAAGATCAGTTGGATACAATTCAATTCATTAGCAAGCTTTCATTCATAGATTTTTTTAGAGAAGAATAACAATAGTTTGTATCTGTAGGTAAATTTTTTTTTTTTTTTTTTTTTTTTTTTTTTTTTTTTTTTACTTTTATTTCCAATTTAAAACAAGTACATCAACATCAAATTCTGTACATAATTTCGAACATCAAATGAAAACGAAAGGTTTTGCAAATGTACATGATGAATATTTACATGATGTCATGTATGTGATTATACAAAATTGAAAGGGATAACAGTAAAGGGGGTGAACGTCAAATGAAAGTGTCAGGAGTCCGGGTGGGTAGTGGAAAGAAAATTGTTCAAAGGGGGGGGGGGGTCATTTTTTTTTTAATTTAAGTTTAATAATTTAATTAGTTTTTAAAATATAAAAATATTTTTTTTTTTATTAAATCAATTTTTTTAAACATTTAAATCAGTAATAGTAATATATTTGATAGATTTTACACAGCATCAAAGACATGAACAATGAACATCAATTGCATATATAATAATCAAAGGCAGAAAATAAAATGGCATAAGAACTAGACTAAAATAAGGTGTGCAAACTAGGTTTCTCATTGTAGCCAAATAATTTTATGTTTTTTTTTTAATTTTTTTTTAATTTTTTTAAATTTTATCCTATTTTTTTTTTTTTTTTTTTTTTTTTTTTTTTTTTTTACATTTTGATTATAATTTTTATTCTAATTTGATTTAACATTGGCAGTGACAAATATTGAAAAATGTTTTAATTTGGAGTATAACCAAACATGAATCCGGCTAAAATTGACCAAACTTTTGAAAAAATGTTAAATTTTATCCTATGAAAAAAGCAGCCAGAAAAAAACCCGATTTAGTAACTACATACGAAATCTGTATCATTTAAATATTTTCACGTAATTTAAAAGTTACAACTGTTTTGATAGAATCAAAATCAATTAATAATTATTGTGAAATGAGAAATAAATAATATTGTGAATATACAAAGTCGCCTTTTATATAAGAGCGTCTTTCTATTTCCCAACCCTGACTGACTTAAATGGTAATTACTTTTTCTTGATATAAAATTTTCTAGTTCAGCAACAATTTTTCTCTTGCTAACATTACGTCCCTTCTTTACAAACGCAGTTATCGTTCTTATCGTACTAACCTTTAACCAGCGTTGTCAGTGACGGCAGGTTTAAAGAACTTATTTTTTTTCTATATGCCTTCAGTCCCCTTGTAATAAGGGACCGCGGCTTTAGGCGGGCCCACCAAGTTGACTGCTTAATTGTATCAGCTTTGTTTCTTATACCGTAGTTATGGCCCCTGGCGGTTCACTTGTCATGTGGAGTATTTATAGGCTTTCGGTAACAAGGAAATTGAACTCCCGCGAGTAATACTTGTGTTCATTTCAATCAACATTTGCCGGGTGATTGGTGGTTGTTGTTTTATATAAGAAAAATATACGTGCATGGTTGCGATGTTATTGATTGGATGGGTGTATTAATGAGTGGATTAATCATATGAATGTAATGATTGCATGCGTGTATCGATTTTATGAGTGTAACACAGTGTGAGTGTAAAGAAAATATGAGTGCATGGAGTGAATGAATATATTTTTTTGTATGTTTGTGTGGAATAGGACGACGTTATTGAATAGAGTTGAAAGTTCGACTTCTAACCCCGAAGCCTGGAGTTCGGGTACTTGACTTGAGTTGTAGCACGCCCTGAGTCGACCCAGCTCTGATGGGTACCTGACTTAGGTTAGGGAAAGTAGAGACGGCTGGACATTCTTAAAACTTAGGTTACGGTTGCTAGTCTCCATGCTAAAGTTACATATGATAGGCTTAAGGTTAAGCTTATGGTTATAGTCTCAATACTAAAGTAACAGGTGATAGGCTACGGTCATGGTTGATATCTTATAGTTGAGGTTACGAATAATAAACATTAGCCGTTAGACCATCAACCGTAACTTAACCATTGAGACCATCGATCGTTACCTTATCCATAAGTTTGTCACTAGTCCTAGAGATCTGCATGTTAAAACATAGTTAGCTGACTCATAGACGTTAAGCTATGTAATCGGATCACGATCGTAATATTATTTTTTCTCTCTGAAATGAAAATTTAACTCTCCCGGCCACTAAATCCCACCCCCACCACCCTTCCACGCGCCACGAAAGAACACCTTCGTCCTTTGTCACGTTACATTAAACCAACCTGAAATCTTTTGTTTTGCTTCGAGAGACGAACAAAAAAAAACCATATCCCGATCAATATCCCACACTGGAAAAGTCTTGTTGTTCGTCCAAGTAGATAAACACCCGGGCTCAAATAAATGTCCGGCGCGTGGCTAATATTCGCACCATTAACTGGGATTTCCCGATTTCCGTATAGCGGGGATTGCCGTTTTTTACAGTGAGTGAACAGTGGCGAACTTTTTTTGTTTTCTGTTTTGTTCCTCTGATGTGGACCACTTTTGTAGTGTTACATTACCTAAACAGTAGTAAACATAGACATGCTATTGATACAATGAATGCGTGAACTAGGCTACCATATTGAAATAATGCTGTGTTTGATGTTTGACTATAAATAGAGACATGTTATTTGTACAAAAAAAAGTTTATAGAAAATTTATAAATGCAGCTAATGAAGACGTTATGGTGGTATCTTAAAAAACAAAATAGATCTATATTATGCAGAAGATTCTTTCTTGGTGGAAATTTTAACGTTTTTTTTTACTTTCTCGTATATACGAAGTATAGAGAAAGTATTGTAATCGTGCACAAAAATCAATTGAAATTTTAACAATTTTCACCGTATTACACCTCAGTCCTTCATCACATCCGAAGTATAGAGGACTTTTTTTAATCGTGCAAAAATTATCAATCCAGATTAATCAAAATTAAGAGGTTTCATGCGTAATCCAGTCTGGAAAACTGGGCTTTGCAATTCTGTCCGTATGTCTGTGTGTCTGTGTGTGTGTGTGTCTGTCCGTGTGTAAACACAATAACTTGAGTACCGTTACAGTTAGGGTTGATGAAATTTCATATATAAGTATTTTATCAAAATCGTAGATCCGTATCAACTTTTGAGCGATTTCCGATAAGCGGAAGTGGTACTTTTTCTACTTTGAATTTTCCAAAAACCTATAACTTGAGTACTATTTCAGATAGATACATGAAATTTCACATGTAAGTATAAAAAAAAATTCTCTACCTTCTGGTAAATTTTGAGTAATTTCCGTTGACCGGAAGTAGTAATTTACGCTACTTCCGATTTCTCAAAAAACTAATAATATTGCGCACTATTATGCACTTTTTTTTATTTGGCGTTCACTTGGTGTGCAATTCTTTTGTCTACGAGATTTTATTCTATTTCTAAAACTTTATGTATTTAAAATGGATTAAAAATCATGTCTATAGCCCGAGTTCCCATCCCCTGTTGTTTTATATAAGAATATTCGAGAAAGTTTAGGGGAGATCACTCCCGGTTTATTTTTCTTCTTCTTCGTTCTTAGTTGTAATACTAGAAGGGATTTGCTCGAAAACAATCAAGTATTACGATTAAACATTTTGGTCTAGTCCATTGACTCCGTCTCCAGACTGCTTTTCTTTATGGATTTGCTTTCAAAGCTTTTGTCCACACTAGAACAATTTACAAGGCAGCAGTTGTTTGATGTTAGAGTTTTCTCTCCTAGATGGGTTGCTGCCCCTGACATATTTCTTACATGGTCATTTCCGGCAATGGAACATGGTTAAGAATCGAACATTTCTCATGAGGGGCAGGTCTTTCTAGAACTCTTCTTCTTCATTCTTAATTTTAATGTTGGAATGGATCCCCTCCAACACAATTATGTATATGTGTCAACTGGTTTTGTGCCATTGAGGCCATTGACTCCGATTTCAGTCTGCTTTTCTTTTTGGATTGGCTTCCATAGCCTTTGTCCAACCAAGAACAAACTTGTAGTTTGTTCTTGGTTGGACAGCAGATGTTTGATTTTGGAGTTGTCATCTGCCCGAAGGTTCGAACTCGAGACTTTTCAGTTTAGCAACCATGAGCTTTACCGACTCGACCACGTCGACCCTCTTTCTAGAACGATCTACGGCCTCAAGCCCAGGATCCGCTAGACCACGCCGTCCACAGCTAACCCCAGCTAAAGATCCGGGAGTCCGAACTCGGAACTTTTTAGTTTAAGTGATCAATGCTTTTCTGCCCGATCACGCCCTCCCCAAGTTTAATTCTGACACAATCCAACAACATCGGTCTCCTTACAATAGGGCTGGTAAGTAGGTCACCAATCAGTTCTACGGCTCAATAAAACCTGCATGAGCCATAGAACTGGATGGTGACCTACTTACCAGCCCTATTGGACATCAACAATGACCTGTTTCAAAAAAATGTGTTAGCTGGGATAATGCTCAGTCGCCTTTACTTTCCCTAACGTGATTCGAGTATCCATTAGAGCTGGGTGGGCTCAGGGAAGTCTACGGCAACCATATTCCCAGTTTCAATACGGCGCTACAAACATTTACACATCCAGAGCTCCTGATACACACAATGTATAACTTTAATTCTTTTTTATTTAATTTTTTTTTAATTTTAAATTTTTTTTTTTTTTAGAAAACATTCGATTTTAGTGACTAATGCAACGTTCACTTAATCAACGCTTCGCCACGACAGCCCGTTTTGATTAACTAAACAGGAAATCAATTCTTTGAGTGATTTCTTTTTTTTTTAAATAAATTAAAAGGCGAGTTTTTTTTTTTCTTCGCGGAGCTCGATAGGCACGCGTCGTACCTGTGCAGAACCATCACAAGTCAGGTTGACAATAGCACCGTCTCCACCCCCTTCTTTCACTGCACCACAATGGCTGCCAACGGCAACAGGAATGGCGACAACAGCATCACAGAAAAAAAAAAAAAAAAAAAAAAAAAAAAACCGACCAGGCCCTCGACAGCCGCGGCGCTGCGGCGTGCAAGTCACTGGTGGTGATGTTGTAGGAGCGGTCTCTCCCGACCTGGCTACAAGACCGACATCTTTAATCAGGGCCGGCCACTCCTGTGTTCACCAGACCGCGAAGTTCCGGTTGTTGGTGAGTGTACGGGATGTGTACACGTCAGGGCGCGTGCGCGATGCATCACGTGCACAAGTGGGCGGGAACATGCAACATTCTCTGCGGGATATCATCGGCGCTTTGAAATATTTTTTTTTAATCTTAAGAAAATAGGCATAGCGACAAAAAAAAACATTTTTTTTTCTAATTTTTTCTTTAAAAAAAAACAACTTTAAATGCTTAGGTAGCTTCCATTACAGCAATGTTAAAAAAATAATGACGCAGTTTAAAATATGCAATTATAGACTGGCATAATTATAGAGTTCGGCTGAGCGTCCAACTGCAAATTTAATGGCCGTGTCAGGAACACATGCCGCCTAGCGAGAGGCCAGTTTTAAAACGACGAGATAATTAATTCGCGGGATATTAATGCGTGGGGTACACTACATCGATTTTTTTTTTTTTAAAGTTAGGGCGACAATAAAAAAAAGTCGTGTTGTTGAATGCGAGAGGTCGGAGGAATATTGTGCATGTTCAACATTTGGGGGGGGGGGGTGTAATGGTGTATGTGTGAGGGTGGGATGGTGTGTGTGTGTGTGTGTGGGGGGGGGGGGTTGTGACTCTTGAGAAAACAAAACAAAATTACAGGTTTTAAGTACTCAGACATCTGTGGGGATGGAATTTTTTTTTTTCCGAGTAGATTAGGTCGTTATGCATGACAGACGTCGTTATGCAAGACTGATGTCGTTATGCAAGAGTTATGCTTCAAGTGCCAGGTTGGGATAATAACCCTCTTCCCCCCCCCCCCTCCCCTGCACACACACATCGTTGGGACAATGTCGCTAAAAGTGAAATCTATTTTTAGCATCTAGCAGCACAAAGAGCGTTATGCAATATTGACTGATGTTATCGTCAATGTAATGAATGCCGGTTTTTAGGACTGTTGTGGATAGATCAAATGAAGTAGAGATGAACTTTTTTTTTTTGTGTTGCCTAAATGTATGTGTAAAGCTATCAGGATTAGCCATTTTTTAAATCCCCCCCCCCCAATTATAGTCAGGTACCAGCTAAAACGGGGCGAACACAAGCTGTAACTGCCACATAGTCAAGTCACATGGCAAATAAACATTATAAACATTGCATTGAAAGTTGTTTTTCCTAACAAAAATTGTGCCATCTTCGTGTTTGTAATAATATTAAGGAACATAATCTTTTAGTACAAGGGGGTGGGGGGGGGGGGGAATTCACAAAACTAACAGAAAATGGTTTGTGAATTTTGTTCCACTAGCAGTATTACCCCCCCCCCCCCCCCCCTCCCCTCCCACAACAAAAATTATACAAGATACACCCCCAAAGATCCGTTAAACATACACCCCCTCCCCACCCCACCCTAACCCTTACCCGCCACCTGAAAACCTACCACATTGATGGTAATGATAACGTCTTCATATCTGTATCGTGAATTTTCCCCGGGTCTCGACACCCCCGGGGGCGTAGCGTTGACAGACCCCCACCACGCTATATCAACAGTTTCAATCTGTCGTCTGCTAGTGGTGGTCAGACGGTTTAATTACTGACCAACCGACGGGTCCGGCCGCCGTCATACTTTACCTGTCGGTCATCTGGTGATCGAGTGACACGCCTTGCTGCAGGGCATCAGGTGACACAAAGCTTCAGGCGGGGAGTTACGTGAGTTGGTGGACGCCAGGGTAGGTAACTGCGGTCCAGCAAGGGGAGATAAGTCACCGGGAGGGTGAAGTAGAGTGCATCTGTTTTTTTTTTGTGAACTCGGCATATGAAAGGGTAATGCGGTCATCACTATGCCCATTCGCCTTTACTTTCCATAACGTGATTCAGGTACCCATCAGGGCTGGCTGGTACTATGAACTCGAACACCGACTAGTGACTTTCTGGTAAAGAAAAATTTTCGGGTTAGGAGTCGTACGCTCTACCCTCCGACCATGCCGTTCCATGGAAAGGGTCCTCACATCACCCTGTGTAGAAAATCGGTACAGCTTTTTCTTAAAGGCTGAGATTAGAATAAGATTTTAGGCTGGGGGTGGGGAGTGGTAGATTAGAATTTATTGTTGGGGCGCGATTCTAATTTAGGTTTAGACCAGGGGTCTCCATTAACTATCAAATTTCAGTTCGGGGGCCAGTTTCTTCCAGGCATGTCTTTGATTTTTCTGGGCAAAGTTCCTCAGCCATCAACAACAAACTTTTTTTCCCGTTGACAAAAGGATCTCCGCGGGCCGGATGAGAGGACCTCGCGGGCCGCATTCGGCCCGCGGGCCGTAGTTTGGAGACCCCTGGTTTAGACTATGGTGCCTTGGTGTGATCACAAAGTTTAGTGACGTTTGCATTGTTAAGGTTATGGGCAGGTTTATAGCCAATGCTAGGTTTGCGATATTGTTTCTTATAATTACCGGGTTTGACGTACCCATTATAAGAAAATTCTGGACCCTTAAGGGTTTTAACAGCTGTTGGATGTGGTAGGATGGGGGGGGGGGGGTGACGGCCTGGGTTGGAGTTAGGAAGCTACCTCATGTGACAGGTTTAAACTGGCCATATTTCACAGTAGACAAAAGGGGGAGGGGGGATCCGGTGGTGTATTGGGTGACCTAATGTAATCACCCGACGTGTAATTGCGTTAGCCACCGGGTCACGTGACGTCACAGCTCGCGGAGGGCACTAAAGACGCCGTAAACTGACGCGCCAAGGACGCACGCGGCGTCTAAAAACGCTCGGCTCGGGAAGTCGTAAAGTACAGGACCAACGGGAGCTTACTCCGATTTATTTCTGCCCTGGGTTACTCTGAAAATAATTCGCGCGGGTGCTTTTAGTGTACTTAATTAGTGATCGTTAAGGATTGGTTTAGTGATAGCATTGGTAATGACGCATAATATTAGCTAGTTATTTAAATTTAACAAATTATATAAGTGATCTACGTAAGTAATCTATCTCGTAAGACTATAGACCAAAAGGCCTCAGAGAACAACAGCAGGCGACAGAGCATTGTTTGTGTTCAGTGTTTACTACTAAGATCATTATTACACGACCAAACTTTGCTATAGTTTTAGGGGCTTATTCTAACACAGAAGCCTCTCATACAACCAGAGGCGTAGCGAGGGGGGGGGGGGCGGGGGGGGGGGGGGCACATGTCCCCGGGCGCCGACCTTAGGGGGGGGGGGGGCGCCAAATTGAAAGTTTGAGGGGGGTGCAAATGAAAAGTTCGAGGAGGGGGGGTGCAAATCGAAAGTTTGTCCCCGGCGCCGGGAAGGGTAGCTACGCCTCTGCATACAACTAAATCAGTGTAGTTAACTGAGATTAATCTGGCATCACCGTCACTATACTTTATTTCCTAAAGTCTACTGCCCTCGCCCCCCCCCCCCCCCCCCCCTCCCCCCCTCCAACCCATCGGCTAACTGAAGTGTACAGTGCCGAATAAATGCGAAGTTTTCGGGAGATCTCCGAAGATCGACTTCGTTATCTGATGGCGGCGGTGGACTAACGCGATGAGACACGGCCCGCGCATGCGCGAAATGGAGGTACTTCTGACCATCAGGAATTGGCTTGACCAGGGGTCAAGCAAGCTCTTTACGAACGCTTGACCTCTGCGTTTTTCTCCCCCCCCCCCCCCCCCCCCCCCCACCCCCTGCAGCCTATCGTTTGGTCTGGGCGATACTCCAGTGATCAAGGGCAGAGAAAAAAACGTTATTAACTGAAGGGCGAACTAGAGTTGTCTGGGGAAACTGTATGAGGGCATGGGTTACACTGAGATAAGATCGTGAACATGCAGGTTTTCATCTTTCCGTCAAGGCCAACTATTATATTTCTATTTACATTCGTTATTATGTATTACTATTTCTATTATTAAAAAGATATATTTTTTTTAAACATGAAGTTTGATCTAAAAAAAATATTTGAAACCAGAGTTTCTTCCAGGCATCTCTTCGGTGGGGGGGGGGGGGGGGGGGGGAAGGGGAAGTCTACTACCCGAACGAAATGGAATTTATATAAAAAAATATATATATTTAGAAAATATATATATTTTAGAAAATATATATATTTTATATAGATTTAACAGTGTCCCCCCCCCCCCCCGAAGAAAGTCTACCGCCCCCCACCCCCCCACCCCCCCGAAAATTTCAAGTGCCCCCCCCCCCCCCCCCCCTCGAGAAAAAAGTCTGAAGAAGCACTGTTTGAAACAATAGCCATTTTTAAGAAATATATTTCTACCTAATTTATTGATTGTGACATAGCCTACAGTTAAAGATGCTTAATTGACTTCAGTCTTGTACAAGTAAATTATAAGACTTTCCTTGCATGCATGTTTTGTTCTCTATTTAAACGCGCTGTCTGGTATATATTGTACAATGAAAGCATACTTTAATTTTAAGATGTGATTTGTGGGCAACAACTAATGATGTGCTTTCATTAAGAACAATAGACTTAATTATAAAACAACAGTAACATAGTAACCTACATTTCTTTAGAAGTATTACATTTAGAGATCGAATCAGGAGGCAACTACTGCGTTGCCACTTCAGTGCTAATTTAACGAGTATCTGGCTTAAGAATCTTTTGCACTTAATGGTAATAGCGTAACTTCACTTTGCTTTGTTACAGTTTATATTTGATACGCATCAAAGGTTAGTGGCGAAACTCAAATGGCAAGGTGTTCCCTGTGGCGTACCGCAACGTTAGGTTCCCCCCCTCCACCCACCCCCACCCTAAACCTAACCCACTTAAACACAAACCAAACACTCGGCCAGCGATACCATCGCGCACAATCGCACCAAATATAGCCCCAACAGCTTAGTATGAAGTCATTCAAACAGATCCAAATCTCGCCTGTTGTCGACGCAAACCCATAACCGCTGACAACCGCGGCCCATTAAGCGAATGTTTAAACTCTCGTGAAAACAAAAATATAAATAGCCCCTCGATAATAGTTCATGCAACATAAGACGCAAGTCAAAGTAGACTTAAGGGCCGTCGCCGCCTGCTCCCCCTACCCCCAGGTTCATTCCCCCCCCCCCCCCCACAACAACATCAAAGGGCGTGGTGTTTGTTCGCGATAAATGAAAACATTGCGAACATTTTAGGCCGTGCGGCAACGCAAGGTGGGGTTTGAGACGTAATGGTATTATGTGATATTTAGCGAGAGATTAAAAGACGAAGCCTCCAACGGCGAAGTTTAGCAACAGAAAGTTGGGGGGGGGGGGGGGGGGATTGGGAGTAAGAAGGACAGTGGCACTTGATGGGCGTTTAGATAAGGGTTAGGGTAAAGTAGAACAGAGTGCGACTTGGGTGGGTTTTGTGTGAGAGACGCTGGGTGCTGGAGACTAGCACAGGTGCTAAGAGAATGTTGTCGGAGACTGGTTGGTTGGTGGTGCTTAATACACGGAGAATGTGATACGCGGAGATTGTTATACACGGAGATTGTTATACAGGTAGGAAATATGACATACGGAGAATGTGATCAAAGTTTCTTCAAGGCATCTCTTCGGGGGGCTGAGCCCCCCCCCCCCGAAGAAAGTCTACCGCCCACCGAACAAAATGGAATATATATGTGTCCGCCCCCCCCCCCCCCCGGAAAATATTGTTGTCCCCCCCCCCCTCGAAAATATCAAGTTACCCCCCCCCCCTTCAAAAAAAAATCAAGTGATCTCCCCCCCCCCCCCACCCCCCACCCTCGAAGAAAAAAGCCTGGAAGAAACACTGAATGTGATACACAAAATGTGACACACACGGATAATAAACGGACAATGTGATAGAGAACGTGATACATATAATGTGATAAAGGGAGAATGTGACACACTTAGAATGGGATACACGAAAATTGTGACGAATAGCTCTTGCATAGACAAAGCCGTCAATAATCTAGCATTATTATAACCCACAACCACGGAAATAGTCTAGCAATATGTAAGTATATAACCTACAAAGACGACAATAGTCTAGAATTGTGTAAGTATATAACCCACAACAACGGCAATAGTCCAGCATTGTGTAAGTATATAACCTACAAAGACTACAATAGTCGAGCATAGTGTAACTATATAAGCTACAAAGACTACAATAGTCTAGGATTGTGTAAGTATAACCTACAAAGACGACAATAGTCTAGCATTGTGTTAAGTATATAACCCACAAAGAAGACAATAGCCTAGCATTGTGTAAGTATATAACCCACAATGACGGCCGCAGTCGAGCATTGTCTAAGTATATAACCCACAATCACTACACAGTCTAGTATTGTGTAAGTACCTATATAACCAACAAAGACGACAATAGTCTAGCATTATGTAAGTAAATAACTCACAAAGACGGCAATAGTCTAGCATTATGTAAGTATATAACACACAAAGACGGCCGCAGTCTGGCACTATATTACAGGTACAAAATCACCAAAGATTACATCGGTTTACAGAAAAGCTTACGGCACAAAATCCACATCGCCGGGCCATTGAACACGACAAGACTTCACCTAACCGAGGACGTGGGTAAGTTGCAAAATCAACACAAAATCCAAGCGTAAGTTGCAAGGTCAACAAAGCCTTATCGTAAATAACCACACGGCAGATAACATCACCTGGGGTTGTCTACGCTTGGTTGGGTATTTGAATGTAATCAATACAACAAAAGTTGGATCGGGACAAGTTGATGACTTGTGAAAGAAGGTCTTTTAATGCAGCGTAACATCGCTATGTAGGTTAGATCTATTTGAGTTGAAAGTCCTTTTGGAGAAGTGAGTAGATATCACTTGTTGATGTGAAGTTATGTTTACATTTTACTTGAATCTAGACGTGCGGTGATCAGATGTTGAGAAAAGTAGAAGCTGTAGAGTTAGTACCTCAAGAATTTTGTAAACCAAGTGCCAGTACTTGAGCACTTGTTGTGTATGTGAGAGAAAACATAAAGAAAAAGTTGAAAAAAAAAATAGATGGACTGATGTCCTATGTTCGTTCTAAGGGGAAAAAGCTAGTGTGTATTGTGTATGCGCGGTGTTCTTAAAGTCGTATACAAGAATATAGGAGTTTTACAAAATGACTGCGCGGTTGTTGAAAACTACTGCGCGGCCGCGCAACCGCGCAGCTTAGAGGGGACATTGCTGATGTTGTTGATTTACTTTGTAGCTTATTAGCAAGCCTGGATCAGGGAATGTGTGGGTGGTACGGCCAAGGGTGATGTGGGTGGTAGGGTTAAGGTTGATGTTGGTATTAGGGTCAGAGTTGATATGGGTAGTATATTCAGAGGTGATGTAGACAATGTAGATGGTGGTGTAAATGGTGATGTGGGTGATAGGGTCAGGGGTGGTGTGGGTCGAAGTGGCGAAAGTGGTGTAGATGGCAGTCAGTTGTGGTGTGGGGTATATGGTAATTTCTGGAGTGGGTAGTTGGATCAAACATGTAGGATTGTTGGTTACTTTAGGTTATATATTCCTTCTTTTTTTTGGCTACGAGTTTCTCGTCTCTCTAAATAAACAAATCCCCCCAAATACTAAAGAAGCCGAGGGTACAAATAGTAAAGAAAATACGACCGTCTTGCTGTTGACTAAAGCCCACATTTATACCGTCTATAAATGTTACATAGAACTCTATCGTGACTGATAAGTTACAGAGTCGAATGTTTGCACTAGACATCATACTGTCGATAACAGATTACATCTATTGCGCTGTATATCCACCAAAGTCGACAAATGGAGACCATACAAGACTTTTATGGGATGCCGGCCCAACGTTCCATTTAATGGAAAAAAAAGTAAGTAGTACGTGTATTTTGTGTGCGCACTATTCTATAAGGCGTATACAAGGATATATGTATGTTACAAAAAGATTACGAGGCTGGCTCAAAACTACGATTGTAGGAAAAAAAGTCACAGGAAAAAAAAACACAGGAAAAAAAAACACAGAAAAAAAGTCACAGGAAAAAAAGTCACAGGAAAAAAAGTCACAGGAAAAAAAGTCACAAATATATATTTGCATGATATTTGTTAATACTTTTATGTATTAAATATTTAGAGAGTGCAAATTAACTTAGGATTAATTAAATATAATGTAATGTGTGTAGGCTGTATACGCATTGGAATTTGTATAATTCATCTAAAAATATTTATTATAAAGTATGTAGATTGTAATTATTTTAAACTTAAGATTAGTAGCATTTAATAGAATGCTCCAAAGTCCACGTTTTTCATCGTGATTTTTTTTCAAATACCAATATTAAATTACCGTGAAATGGTAAGTTTATCTGACTTGCTGCCCTCAACTCATTGCAACAATAGTTATGTTTAGTTCAACCACCTCTACTGCCCACATTTATCACGCTCATTACATAACAAAACATAGGATCAAAACAGAAAGCCGACAAGATTCAAAGGCTGTCGATGACGCATAACGTCAACAACACAAAATATGTTCGGACAATGCCTACTGAGGAGAGGCCGACCAGAGAATAGCCTACGGCAAAATGTGCCTAAATTTCTTTTATAATTAACTTTTCTACCGCGTATTTAACTAAATACATAACAAATTTTGAGATTGATGTGTTAATTATCTTAGAGTATTTTTACTTACAATTGTTATAAATCATAATGCTTTTAACGTCTATACATAATTTTTGCTATAAAAAAATACAACCCACAACAATAAACATACAAAATTTTACAATTCTTAACAAAAATAATAAAAATATTTCTAAAAAGATTTTTGTGACTTTTTTTCTGTGACTTTATTTCTGTGACTTTTTTTCCGATACAATTTTTGCACTGTGACTTTTTTTCTGTGACTTTTTTTCCTAGCAAAAACTGTGACTTTTTTTCTGTGTTTTTTTTCCTGTGACTTTTTTTCCGTTTACCAAAACTACTGCACGGTCGCTCTCCCGCGTATGTTAGAAGGCACTTTGGACGCCGCTATGAATGATGATTAAAAATTGCGGATGCCTTTATGGGAAATAAAATTTGTAAAACTTTTTAACGAGGTTGTCGTTAAAGGAAGACAAATAGGAATATGAAAGGAGGACTATGGGGTGGCAGGGTATAATTACCGTACGAATGTCCAGTCTCATCAGTGAAGTTCTGAAGGAATTTCAAGCCCGTCCAAGCTGACCACTATGGTCCATAAGGGTTACCATGCCAACAATCTCCGGCGTCGTGACCGGCGGCGGTCCGTGTCAATATTTGGTCAAAGTTTTTGGGCCGCGGTCACATGGTGCGGGGCGGTTATCGGTGACCGGTGATCTGATTCAGGTTTTGAGAGAGCTAATGTGGCACTCGACGGTGCACTTGAGCTGGTGCACTTGAGCCGGTGCACTTTGGTGGCGGGGATGTTCGCCCTGTTGATTGCTCATTGTTGAGGCTAATACTCGTGGGTAGGGGGATGTGTGGTGGTGGGGGGGGGGGGGTGAGGTTTGCTGTGAGTCATGGATGATCCTAATCGTTTGACTGCGTGTACTCTCCACAGCTGTAGCGCCGTACGTCGCCTGCTTGGAATCTGAGATGCTCTTTTTATGGGACAGCACGTTCATCGGAGACTCCTGGGGTAGCCTCAGTACGCCATTTGGGACATTTGGAATTGTTAGTAGAATAGGAAATTCAGTACGCAATAGAAATATTTGAAATTAGAATAGGCAAAACAGTAAGCCAGTAGGACATTTGAAATTGTTAGTAGAATATGCATATCAGTACACTATAGAAATATTTGAAATTAGAATAGGCAAAACAGTACGCCATTGGAACATTTTAAATTGTTAGCAGAATAGGCAACTGTTGTAATGGTTGCCAAAATTCTAAAATTTCTTTACATTAAAGGAAACCAATTAGGAATATATTTGCTATTCAGAATGTTATCTTCGGGATCAACAATACAGAACAATAAAAAAAAGCATGGACACTGATTATTTGTTTATTCTAAAATAATTATTTATCTAGCTAATACCAGTCACTCTAGGTATTTTCTAGCCGTCCAATACATAAACCTTAGGCAAAGTATGAAATACATTTTATTGTATACAATGCAAAAGCGCATATACGCCCCACTTCCACGGTACCAACAGAGCGATACAACTTGTGTGTTTCAAAATCTGCTCCTACCAACAAAAAAACATGCCGACAATTTAATGAAGTCCCGACGTTTTTACACCTCTCATTTTTATTTCTGTACCGCGACATGGCGTCGGCGCATGTACGCTAAATACCAGACGTAGATTGTGTCTACGTCCTTTGGGTGGGTGCATCATGGGAGAACATGCGAGAAGTTTTATAACTACATGGGATTGTTACATGCATGTTTGGGTGATTGCTTGTTACGGTGGAGCCAGTTGCGTGTAATTGCAAGAAATTGCATGAGTTGGAGTAGAGTATAAAAATACAACTTGAGTGACTCATACGGTAATATAAATTAATGCGGTAAAAGAAAGTAAATCTTTCGATGGTAATTTGCATAACAGTAATTTCTATTAATTGAAGTATGTGGTCGTTACCTTATATTACTAGAACTAGTGTTATTACTAACGATACTACAACTCTAAACCTAGCCAAAGTTAAGTTCTATAGGACTGCATGGTCGATTAGTAGAGCGCTCGACTGCTTACCCAAAAGTCTAGAGTTCGGGTCCCTGGCTTAAGTCGCAGCGCGGGTAGGCTTCCAAGATTCTGTCACTGAAATTTTCGGCGTTGCTTAGCAGAAGAGCGCTATACTACTAACTCGAAAGTTCGAAATTAAGTTCAAGTCGGGAAGTAAAGGCGGTTTTGACCACACTATGCCTTAACAGTAACAGGTCAACTCTACTTCACTTGCCCCTATGGATCGTCAGATTGGACAAGGGAACTTTAGTTTACTTTTTTTCTCTCATATGACATGAATGCGAGTATTTTACGTTTTTGAAAAAAAATAACTTTTCAAGAACATGTCGTATGTTGAAGAAAACGCCTCAGCTAATTTGTGGTGAAGATGTGTGTCTACAGAAACAAAAAGCTGAATTATTTAACTTTCGCCAGGCTCGCTCGAAACTTGAAGGTTTTTTTTTTTTTTTTTTTTTTTTTTTTTTTTTTACACCGGGCCCTAAACAACCAAGGCCGCTCTTTACCCGGGCAGATACGTCACTTGATACGTCACTTGATACGTCATTTAATACGCAATTCCCTAATCAAACCCGGCCGTCGAGCAGTTTGCAGACCTGACATTCATTCCGTCGTCTGCCCCTTACCGACGACGTCTGATATTCACAATATGAGCAGGATTGTAAATTTCAGGACCGTCGACATGACCGGTGGGGGGGGGGGGGGGGGAGGGAGACAAGGCCGCCTCGAGGGCGCACCCAGTTGTAAATTTCAGGAAGAACAATGACACTAATAGGGGAGATAAATATGCTAAGGAACCCCCTTGACTAGGACACGAACCCTATTCGGCTTGACAATAGCTCTAAACGACGCGCTTGTATTTTTTTTTTATACTACAGCGAGACCATAACTCACCGCCGACAACACTTGCAGCAACGATTGCAAAGAAAGATTTTAAACCGCTGCAGGAGAATACAAGATCCTAAAACAAGCAGTTTGTTTTATTACCTCCCTTTACGTAAACCGAACCGAGTGGTCGCCCCTTCTGTGACCGGAATGGCTTTTTGTTGAGATATATGTCGCATACAGGATGTACAGCCAGTCAAAGTTATATTGTGTCTCCAGGCGCCATGTTGTGACTGTAAAAAACTAAAATATGAACAGGAGTGGGTCAAAGATTAAAGCGTTGTTATGTTGAGACCAGAGACAAAAAAAAATGGAATGCTAGTTGTTAGTTGGGTTGAATTTTGACAACAAATGTTAACGGATAGTGAGGTAGTATTTGAGACGTAATTGTATGGTGGACTATGAGACTATCCACACACTCACATACATACATAGAGATCTTACTGCGCAATTTCATATCGGCCTTTTTTCTGATGAAGACTTTACTGTGATAATCTCAGAAAACTAAGTAAGTAAAGTTCCCTTTCAAACCTAACGGTCTACGGGGAAAGTGAAGTACAGTTCACTTGTTTCTGTGACCTCGGCATATGAAGAGATAGTGTGGTCAGCACTATGCCCAGCCGCCTTTACTTTCCCTAACGTGAGTTAGGTACCCACCAGTTGGGTGGACTCAGGGGAGGTCTACAGACTGGCACCCGGATTTGAACTCAAGACTTACGGGTTAGCAGTCCAGCTCTCTACCGCTACCGTTCAGAGTTAATGTTTTCAACCACGTTGATGGTAGATGTAGATGCCACCCTAAACAAATATCAAACTAGAGTAAGGAGTCGTTCATTGTCCCACATTAGCACGAAAATCAGAATAATCCTTGACATGGCGTTACAATATTCAATCTCTTCCCTCTCCCCTTCCCAATAGTATGTTATTTAATACAGCGATTTCTTCCTAAAATATTAATTGACCTGTGTCAACATTAGATGTTCTGGTCAATTAAAGAAAAAGAGTCAAATAGCTGTTAAATTTCTTTAAAAAAAAACAACACTAGTACACAACTTCATATCTGATATTGAATTACCTAAGCAGTGGCAATATTTAGGGGAAGATGAATTCATTAGTTTGGTGATACCAAATCGACAGCCGAATGACGCAGCAATCATCATGGTGTAACGTTTACCTATCTATCAGCCAAATAGACGGTGAACGTCCCCGGATTCTTTTTTCGGGGTCATATGCAAATGCCTTACGGCCTAAGTGGATGAACACTAACACAACGGCACACTAGGGCTCGAATTCAATGTCTAGGGTAAACTAGTGATACTACTGTAATTAACACTCATCCAATCTACATACAACTTTTAATCAGCGAACACAGTTGTGGCAGAACACAAGGTTGAACTAGATAATATATTTAATGTATAAAATATCAAAACACAACTTACAAAATGTAGGAAAAACACTATCACAGATTTCTACACTGTCTAAAAATAGCCACAGGCCACACTACACTGCTAAAGCTTCAAGAATTACTTGGCGACAAGTAATATTATACTCGAAGACTAAATCAACTTAAGAAAGCAAGGCACACACAGGACTTAAGTTCTCTCACGTTCAAATGGTCAGAGTCTATAGCCGGACAATATGGACGGCTGCCTGATCAAGGTAAAACTGCCTGATCAAGGTAAAAAACTGCCCTGTAGACTGCCACGTGTTGCGAGTGTGCGGGGCAATTAAAGACTTCTGCAACAGGGGAGATTATCCTCAACTCATGTAGCCATTGGTTGGGATGGTCATCTGATTAGAATCATTCAATCAGATCTTAATGGAAATTTTCTGGGCCCTAGACACCTTAAATACGACAGTGGAAAAACCCCAGGTGTTGCACAATCATTCCATATAAGGTATTATACAATATCAAAATAAAATTGGAACCTGACTCGACCTAAGTAGGTCACATCCCCTCCCTTTTTGGAAGTGACAGATAGGTTCCACAAAAACATACATAAGGAACCAATCTGGCAATGAGAATAAAAAAAAATGTTTTACAAATGTAGTCAATCAAAATCATAATACCATGTGAAAATATCCCTGAACATAAAAGGGAAGTAACTCCAACTTTTACAATTGGTGAAAGGGGAGTAACCCTTCAAAAAGTAATTATACATCAAAATCCCTCAAAATAGGGTATTACAATATTTCCGTGAGGATATTAAAAGTGGTAAACCCGCCAGGGTAAAACCTTTATTTCAATGACTAGCTACAATATCAACTGAGTCATATGAGACATATTATTATAAAAGATTACATATAATCAAAAACCACCTTTAATTTAGGTTCACCTGAAAATAAACAAAATTTTCAACAGGAATGGAATTTTGAAAAAAATCAAAAATCATACCACCCACCTCCATGTCAAAACACAACACTTGTGTATGGTCTCAATGAACCACAAAACATGTCACATGATCAATGTGTACAATAAGATTTTACATCCTTGACAAACAATCAGCCACAACATTATCACTACCCTTAATGTGTGAAATTTCCAGATTAAAATTTTGGAAATATAAGCACCATCTCAATATTCTTTGATTTGTCTGTCCTAACTTAGAGGTAAATTTCAGGGGATCATGGTCAGAAAACACTCTGACTGGATTGGTTGAGGAAGAGACATAGACTTCAAAATGTTGTAATGACAAAACCAAAGCTAAAGCCTCTTTTTCAATAGTAGAGTAATTCTTTTGGTTCTCATTTAACTTCCTGGAAAAAAAGGCAATGGGATGGTCAATTCCCATGTTGTCTTCTTGAAATAGGACTGAGCCAATGGCTAAGCTGCTAGCATCAATGGCAAGTTTAAAGGGCTTGCTGAAATTTGGTGCAGCCATAACAGGAGCATTAGATAGAAATGACTTAATGGTTAAAAAAGCTTCTTGACATTTATCTGACCATTCAAACTCAACACCCTTTTTCAATAATGCAGTAAGAGGTTCAGCAATAGCTGAAAAGTTTTGACAGAACCGTCTATAGTAACCAGCCATCCCAAGGAACTTTTTGATCTCTTTACAATTTTTGGGAGGTGGTAACCTTAAAATAGCATCTACTTTAGCTTCAATGGGCCGAACTTGGTTCGTTCCCACTTGGTAACCCAAATAGGTAATTGAAGCTTTACAGAAATCACTTTTATGTAAGTTTACAGTAAAATTAACTTCAGACAATTTTCTAAAAAGGTTAGTCAACTGAACAATATGTTCTTCAAAAGTATTAGAAAATACAACTATATCATCTATGTAGGCCTCACATTGGTCTATGTCAGCAATGACAGAGTTAATGACTCTCTGGAAAGTTTGACCAGCATTTCGCATACCAAAGGGCATACGTTTGTATCTATAAAAACCATTAGGGGTTACAAAAGCAGATATTTCTTTTGCACGGTCAGATAAGGGGATTTGCCAGTATCCTGAAAGTAAATCAATTTTGGAAATTATCTTAGCTTGACCAACTTTATCAATAACGTCCTCTATCCGAGGTAATGGATAGGAATCAGCTTTGGTGAGCGCATTCACCTTCCTAAAGTCGGTCACAAACCTGAAAGATCCACCGTCTTTCGGTACTAGGAGACATGGGGAACTCCAGTTGCTGAAACTGGGCTCAATGATATCATTCTTGAGCATATAATCAATTTCATCTTTTATCAAAGCAGCTTTTTCCGGATTAACTCTATAGGGGTGTTGTTTAATGGGTTTTGCGTCACCTACGTCTACATCATGAGGTGGAACCTTCGCTTCTTTGGGGACATCCCCAAAAATAGAGGGAAATGTCTCAAATAACTGAGACAATCTATGGCTTTCCTCTGTGGACAAATGCATAAGGTGGACATTCAAATTATCTAAAAAGGAAGAATTTACCAATTTTGGGGGTTTCAATTTATCATGTATCACATCATCAGAAACATTTGAACATACAGGTAAAGTAATTTTAGCTGTGGAATGAACATTGTTACAATTATCATAATACTTTTTCAGTGAGTTAACATGATACACGGTCTGTTTCTTTCTTCTGTCAGGCGTATTGACAACATAGTTCAAATCACTTAATTTTGAATGCACAGTAAAGGGTCCACAATATCTCAAGGATAACGCATTGTTCAGATTAGGCACTAGCACGAGAACTTTGTCGCCTGGATTGAATGTTCGTTTACAAGAACTCTTATCATACAGTTCTTTCATTCTCACTTGGGTCTTTCTTAAGTTCTTGTGAGCCATTTCGCACACGGCTTTCAGTCGAACGTGAAAATCGTCGAAGTTTTCCACTGGATGATCACTGGTACCTGTCCAACGTTCGTGTATCAGCTTCAGGGGGCCACGGACAGAATGTCCAAACACAAGTTGAAAAGGCGAGTAGCCTAAAGAGTCTTGGACACAGTCCCTCGCGGCGAAAATAATCCAAGGAACAGACTCATCCCATTGGGTGTTACTGTTAGCGAACGTTCTTAGCATGGTTTTGAGGGTTTGGTGGAACCTCTCAAGTACGCCTTGAGACTGAGGGTGGTAGGCTGAGCTGGTGATGTGGGTAACGCCTAGCTTGGCTAGTGCTTCCTGAAAATGGAGACTGGTGAAGTTGCTGCCTTGATCTGTTTGAACTATTCTAGGTAATCCAAAGGTAGTGAAGAACCGGGTCATGGCTCTGACTACAGTCTTTGCCTTAATGTTCCGTAAGGGAATCGCCTCGGGAAAACGGGTACTTGAACACATAAAGGTAAGTAGGTACTCGTTGCCCGCCTTGGTTTTAGGCAAGGGACCTACACAGTCCATGACGATTTTTGAAAAGGGTTCTTCTAATACAGGAATCGGACTCAAAGGGGCCTTAGGAATTGTCTGGTTTGGCTTTCCGGCCAACTGACAGTTCGTGCAACTTCTGCAGTAACGCGACACATCTTTTCTCATTTTGGGCCAAAAGAACAGTTCTTTGATCTTCGCCGTCGTTTTAGTGACTCCTGGGTGCGCTGACATTGGATGGTCATGTGCTAGTTTAAGTATTTCATGCCGATAAGGTGGAGGGACCCACAGCTGGTTTTTACCCAACCATGGTTCGGCTGGTGAGGCAATCACTGGTATAGCGCGACGAAAGAAGAGGCCGTTCTCGGAGAAATATTCTCCATCGTCAGATGAGAGAGATTTTTCGACCGTTGCTTTGAGTTCCGCGTCGACTTGTTGAGCTTTAATGATGTCTTCCTGAGATATCCTCAGGGGTAAGCCCCGACTTGTGTTCTCTGGAAGCATAGACTCCAGTTTGGGAGTCGAATTTCTTGACGATGATGGTAGGTGTGGTTCAGACGTTATGTCAGCCAATTGTTTGGTCTGGCTTCTTGTCACCGCACATGCAGGATACAGTTCATTATCATTATCTGGAACTGTTGACAAAGGGTCTGAAACCGTACAAGGGTATACTTTGCTTCCCGCAAGGTCATTCCCTAGAAGTAGGTGTACTCCTGGGACTGGAATACTATCTATCACACCTAAAATGACCTCACCTTCGACGAGATGATGTTTCAGGGCAAACTTGTGTAGAGGGACGACAGTAGATTTTGTCCCCACTCCCTGGATAATGGAAATCCTTCCGGTGTTCGTCTCAGGTGAAATGTCCATGGAACTTTTCAAAAGAAGTGATTGTGACGCTCCTGTGTCTCTTAGGACGGTGATATTCCGCTGAGACAACGGATCACCTGGTTTGCTAATGATGGCTTCGGCAATAAAAGATGAAAAGTCAACTTTTCTCGATCCCTCGAGATCGGTAGACTCGGAAGAAACTGGATGGTGGCGAGAACAGTCAAAATGTGACTGCACATAATGTGTGGAGACTTGACTACCTTCTTGCGGACACTTAGGGTTAGAGACCTTTAGGATTCTAGAGTTCATAGTTGAACTGGCTGCTTGAGGGGATAGAGCATAGTGCGCGGAAGTACGCACCACCTCTCTGTTATATTGACGACGTTTGTAACAGTCCTTGACAAGATGACCAGGCCTTTTGCAGAACTGGCATACTGCTCGACGATTGAGAGTTGATCTTGGTTTCTCTCTGGATTGTAATGCCTTCACGTATTGGCCAACAGGAGGATTGCTGCCAAAAAGGGGAAGCACGGGGTTGAGGCGGTTTCCTGACACTGGTGGTTTCTTATGCACCAACATATATGTGTCAGCCGACTCAGCAGCCTTCTGGATGTCAGTTATCTTGTTATCCAGTATGTGTAGTCGTATCTCTTCAGGCAGGGACGATAGGAATTCTTCCCTTAGGATAAGTGACCTGAGTTTCTCAAACTCAGAAACTTCCTCAGAGTGTAGCCACCTTGAGAATATTTTCTCCTTTTCAAAGAGAAATTCCACATATGATTGTGTGGGTAACTTGCGGAGTGTTCGGAATTTTGTCCGATAGGCCTCGGGCGTCAGTGCGTAGGCCTTCAAAATGGCAGTCTTGACCAAACTATAGTTATTTTGAACGTCGTGAGAGAGTGCCTGGTATGTTTTTGCAGCTTTCCCAGTAAGGACAGAGCTCAATAAAGCAGTAATGGAAGTTTCGGGCCATTCACATGTCTTCGCTAAACTCTCAAACGAGTTAAAGAAAACGACCAAATCTGTTTCATCAAATTTAGGAACTAATTTCCCAAATTTGGCAATCACTTGCCCTACCGACAACTTTTTTGGATCTACCGGAGAAGTGACATCACTAACTTGACCAAACTCTAATTCCAACCTCCTCTTATCTAAAGCAATTTTAGCCTCTAACTCCTGTTTCTCTAAAGCAACTTTCTCCTTCTCTAAAGCAATTCTAGCTTCTAATTCTACCTTCTCTAGAGGTTTCTCCTCGCGGAGTAACACACCAGCTAACAAACTTTCATCAAATACACCTTCATTAATAAAATGAACAACAACTTTATCTCTCAACACTTCTGACTTCTGCGTAACAGAATAATCCAATTTCAATTCCTTAACAACACTAATCAAAACTTTTCTACTCAACTTCTCGACCTCTTCAAAAGTAGGATTAGCCAAAAAAGACTCCATAACACTAACTTTCAAATCACAACAAGCCAAGGTTCACTAACTTAACACGGTGCGTTGGGCCGTGTACTTGACCTCCTATCGTGACACGTCTGTCTGTTGACCTAGATAACTCTATGCTTGCGCGCGTTGTAAGAACACTGCGCTACTGGATAAAAAAACAACTAAATCCAACTAACCTTAGTATTCAACTGATATAACCAACAACTGGAACGACAGATTAAATCCCGGACGAGCCCCCACTTTGTAACGTTTACCTATCTATCAGCCAAATAGACGGTGAACGTCCCCGGATTCTTTTTTCGGGGTCATATGCAAATGCCTTACGGCCTAAGTGGATGAACACTAACACAACGGCACACTAGGGCTCGAATTCAATGTCTAGGGTAAACTAGTGATACTACTGTAATTAACACTCATCCAATCTACATACAACTTTTAATCAGCGAACACAGTTGTGGCAGAACACAAGGTTGAACTAGATAATATATTTAATGTATAAAATATCAAAACACAACTTACAAAATGTAGGAAAAACACTATCACAGATTTCTACACTGTCTAAAAATAGCCACAGGCCACACTACACTGCTAAAGCTTCAAGAATTACTTGGCGACAAGTAATATTATACTCGAAGACTAAATCAACTTAAGAAAGCAAGGCACACACAGGACTTAAGTTCTCTCACGTTCAAATGGTCAGAGTCTATAGCCGGACAATATGGACGGCTGCCTGATCAAGGTAAAACTGCCTGATCAAGGTAAAAAACTGCCCTGTAGACTGCCACGTGTTGCGAGTGTGCGGGGCAATTAAAGACTTCTGCAACAGGGGAGATTATCCTCAACTCATGTAGCCATTGGTTGGGATGGTCATCTGATTAGAATCATTCAATCAGATCTTAATGGAAATTTTCTGGGCCCTAGACACCTTAAATACGACAGTGGAAAAACCCCAGGTGTTGCACAATCATTCCATATAAGGTATTATACAATATCAAAATAAAATTGGAACCTGACTCGACCTAAGTAGGTCACAATGGGAATAGCCGTTAGATATTTTATGTCATGGAGTACAGTAACAGAACTCGAGACTTCCGGTTTTACAACCACGCTCGCTACCGCACGACAGTGCCTGTTTTTATAATCCAAAATGAAAATAATCTCAAAACTTAACAGAATATAAAAATCCGCCTTCACGTTCATCCTATACTAGCTACACATTGCACCCATATGAATCTAAGACAGGAACAAATACTCTACTATTACATTGTGGATCATGAAAACCTTGAAACCGATACTTCTCTTTACATTCAACATTTTTTTTTTACAATGTTTAGATATAGTGTTATTGAAAGACAGGTGCGGGTTGGTTGTATATCACATTGTCTCCCCTGAATGATCAGGCACCGAAGATATACAGGTGCTTGATATAAAACAGCCGACGAACAACGACGGCAGTGTGTGTGTGACCGCACCGGTATAAGGTTGGGCCCGGCAAGGCCGCGGATAGATTATCGCCGGATTTAATTTCACGTTGACAAGGCGGCCGTAATTATTGACACCGAATATTATAATCACGCGCCGATTTATTTATCTGCCCGCTAAAGACACCGATCCCATGTTGCCTGCACAGAGGTGTGCACAAGCGATACTTTGATGAGGGGGGTTGAATTTCATTCACACACAATAAAATTGGAATATATTAAAAGGAGAAAAAAAAAGAATACAACATACGGAGTTGAATTATGAACTGCATTTTTTTATGTGACTTCAAACAGATTTTTTCAAGTGGAAAAAAAAGAAAAGAAATTACGATTGAATGATATGATATCGTTAGTTTAAATATTTTGACAAGCTGAACAAGAGTGTTGACGCTGGTACCTTGTATACAATGAGTATGCGAGGGTCCTGATGCGACATTAGTAGGTTATGAAATAGGCCTAAACATATTCCTCATACACTCCCTTGCACAATAGCCTACATCCCTGCTTTAACTGCTAATATAAATATTATTTATCCTTTAATGTTACGGTACTACTAGTAAGTTTTCAAAGTCTGTTAAATCTGTAACAATACGTGAATTCTAGTTCGATATATACCACTTCGATCACCTGAATAGTTATCACAAGGTCGAAAAATTGAATGTCATTCGCAAAGACAGTTTGCGCATGCGCATACCTAATTGCTCCGTCTAGCCTAGAGCCTTAGGGAAGCTAGGCGGAATGCAATTTGCTCCGCGTAGTAATAACGATATTTTTTTTATTAACAAAAAATTTGGTAACAATAAAAAAAAATAACGTGACAGCTTCATTTAATACTTTTTAATTGATTGAAATCAAAATTAATGGTCAACGAATATATGCAGGTAAATCCGACCAAGTGACAAAACCCTGACACCCGTATCGACACGTGACACGGTGCCACCAGGTACCCCGGGTACTCTCACCTGTCTGGATATGACGTGGCGATGATGAATGATAGATCACGTGATACGCCCCATCGTCGTGTGGGGTGATAACGAGGTAGGGTACACGCAACTCTTCCTGTGAGGAAAAAGATATCTCGGCTAGACAGAGATGAGAGGTCTGTACTAGACTGTGATACGTCTAAATTTCGGGGGAGTGGGGGTGGGGGGGGGGGTGGGGGTGGACAAGTTGCTCAGTGAGTCTGCATGGTAATATATATTTGCATTTTAATATATGTTAACAAATATTTTTTTTTATAGGAATTTAAAAAAAATGGCATGGTAGGCTGGCAGCGTAAAATAGTTCTCACATTAAAGAGTTACATTATGGGCATGTCACTGAGTCCACTCAGCTTTGAAGAGTACCTGGCTCAAGTTGGACTTAAGGTCTGATTCAACAATCACTCCCATAGTGTATCGTACCTTTGCTCAAATGGGACCTAACGCTGATAAAACAATCACTGCATTGGTGTAACGGTATACGTAAACAGATGCACTCTGCTTCACCTACCTTATGAAATATCAGCTCTGAGAATTATTTTTATGCATACTGAGATACAAATTTCCCCCCAAACGTAACTACCGCTGGTGTATCTGTGGGTACGGCTAACCGAATAGTACCACACCTATTCCATTTATTATCGTCACGCCGCGATTTACACCTGCCGCTGTAGACACAAGTCTCTAAGGTTTCTATAACCTAGGTGTCCATTCCCCTCCTACACGACCGACCCTGGCGTCGGGGGTATCCCATTTCATCCGACTGGGGTCTTTCACCGTAGGGGTCGGGGATCAGTGCCTGTCAACACTGACATAAAATTATGTAGCGACACACCCCGACAACACCCGCTGTGGGGTGGGACATCTGTCTGGTGTTAGGGTAGGTCGGGGCTTAGGGTATTTGTACTTTAGTATCGTCTTATTTCAGTAAATATCTACGTACGTTGGTGTATTTGTATAGCTGTAAATACGTACATAGGCCTACATTGGTCTGTTTGTACATCTGTAAATATGTACGTACAATGGTCTGTTTGTACACCTTTAAATATGTACGTACTTTGGTCTGTACATCTGTAAATATGTACATACATTAATCTATTTGTACATCTGTAAATTTGTACGTGCGTTGGTCTTGCCTTAAATCTGTATGTTTGTACATGTGTATAGTCGTATACCTGTATATATGTGCGTACACTGGTCTGTGTGTATATTTGTAAATATGTCTGTTTGTTTATCTGTAAATACGGACATATATTAATTGTCTGTTCGTATCTGTAAATACGTAGCTAAATTAGCCTGTTCGCCTTTTAGCAAATAGGCAAGCACATTTATTTTGTTCGTATATCTGTACATTTGTTCGTATAACAGCAAAGGTGTACAATATGTTTCTGTTGTGTCACACGATATCGTGAAATGTATGTCGGGTATATACGAATAAAATAAATATAGCCCTCTACTCACTACGTCAGGGTTAAACCCTGGACTCTATCCATCTAGTGGAAGATATCAAGCCTCCAATGTACCATGGCAACAATTCCAAGCAACATTAAAAACGTTAGAACACTGTGGTCTCATGGTGTGGGGTTAGGGGGGGGGGGGGGACAGGAGGAGGAGAGGAGGGGGGGGGAGAGATATAATAAACCAGCAGCGAATATGACGAAGTCTTACAGTAACCCTCTGACTTAACAATTAGAGCCAGGTGTCACGTGATACCCTGAAACCACCGCCAGCGAAAATTGAAAATGTCGGAGTGTTAGATGGCATGGAATAAATTAACCCCACTCCCCCCCTCCCCCAACATCCCCCACCCCACATGGCCAGCCCGGTCACGTTTTTTTTATGTCAAACAAAAGTGAGGCCCCACTGGAGGTAGAACCAAGAGAATATGATTGAACAAATGCAATCGTTTGACACACCGGCTAACACTAAAACCAGACACGATAAGAATTCTACGGGCACACCTTACTTAATGCATATAGATCTAGCCCTCATTTGACACAAACCCTTTCCAAACACGAATTTTAATTCATTTTCGCCGGAAATTTAAAATTTCACTTTCAATAATTTTTGGCATTTTATTTTCCTTATCTAACTCAGTGGCGTAGGCAGGGAGGGTTAGGGGGGTCATAACCCCCCCCCCCCCCCCATAGACCCCTCGGTATATATATATATAAAGTATGAGGGGGGTGCAAATCGAAAGTTTGCGGGGGGGTGCAAATCGAAAGTTTGAGGGAGGGGGGGTGCAAATCAAAAGTCTGAGGGGGGGGGTGCAAATCGAAAGTTTGTCCCCGGGTAAAAATTGGAACCCCCCCCCCCCCCTCCCCCTTTGAGACGATCCTGGCTACGCCACTGATCTAACTTACTAGACGACGTGCTATTAACGAAATAATTCACTGAAAATATAAAAAAACAAATTGAAATGTAGTTTTCTTAAAATAATAAATAATTTTCCTCGATTTAAAAAGAACAATTACAATTCTACAATTAATGACCCTCTCACTGTTGATGAAGGGAAAAGTCCCTAAATGCCTCTATTTGCCTGTTTTCTGGGGGTTTGAATAATTTATTTAGAGATGGCTTATTGGAAGCGGCGAAACCAAACAGAACAGACAGTGACCTAACGGCTTTTTAATGCCCTACTGATGATCCGGTAATCCGCTCCCCACCCCCCTCCCCACCCCCTGACCGAATGCCTGCTTGGGTTTTCCTCAGACAGGGGGACACAAAGGCATTATTCTCACGCTCTCTCGTGACGTCATGCGCAAATACGTCACAGGACATAAATTATTTTAGAAGCGTGGGGGTAAATTGATTGGTTAATTAAGGTAATCCTCGGCTAATGAGAGTCGTGTGGAATGGTGTGGTGAAGTGTGGGGGGGGGGGGGTGGAAAGTGTGGGTTGAGGGAGGGATGGGAGGCGTGATGATGGTGGCAGTGGATAGTGGATGAGGGGAGTTTAGTGGAGTTGGATATGCTGGATAGCGAAGATTGATGATGGATATAAATAGATGTGAAAGCGGGTGGTGGAATGGAAGGGGGGGGGGTAGGTAAGGAGATGAGATAGAAAAGTGGAAAAGAATAGGAATTAGTGAGTTTTGGTAGAACTGATGGAAATTAATTATAAGCGGGTTTTAGATACTAGGTAGTTTTAAGTATTGCGAGTAAATACAGTTCCCTTTTCGAGCCTGAAGATCCATGGGGCAAGTGAAGTAGAGTTTCTGTTTCTGTAAAATCAGCACTATGCCCAGCCGCCTATACATTTCCCTAACGTGAGTTAGGTACCCATCAGAGCTGGGTGGCATGAGAAACATTCGAACTCGAGACTTTCGTGGTAGCAGTCTGGCGCTCTACCGCTAAGCCACGCCATCCCACCAGGTAGAAGAGTCCATTGTTCGTAGAGCTGCTGATAGTTAAAGGCGCCTTACGTTCTTACATAATAGAATATATATAGTTTGCTTGTTGTCTCCAGTAGCTTTTAATACATTCTCTACTGCTATCGATGTTGATATCTAAGATTTTATGTACAAGTAAAGTCAAGCTGACCCACTCAATAACCTAAAAATAGACTCACGGATCAGACCCCCTTGATGACCCACAAAAAGACTCACGGATCCGATCCCTTAAATGACCCACCAAGAGACCCCCACGAATCAAGTTTTAATTAATTGAGAGTAAAGAGACCTGTAATGGCGCCGCGGATCTCACATTATTACAAAAGCATCACGTGACCGTTGGGTCAAACAGTATCGGGTGGCGGGCACCAAACTACGAACAATACTGACCAGATGGGGCGGCAGTTGGCGGGCCCGTTCCCCCCCCCCCCTCCCCCTTCGTCCACTATGTACATTTGCTAAAGAATTGTTTCTTCTTTTGTTTTTTTTTACGACACTACCGTAAAAATATCGTTTAAAGTGGACAGTCCGCCGAAGACGTTGTCCTTAGGGCAACAGAAGCAGACATAAAAACCCACGGGCTGTTTTTTTTTTTTTTTTTTTTTGTGTTGGCGAACCTCTGAGACGACGATACCCCCACGATTAATGGCGACACGAGAAATGCCATAAAAACTCTCGGGGGCGAGGGCTCTGGCTGCGAGGGTGCCAGAGAAGCGGCAACGACGAGCATTCGTTTTCCGGACACGGGCTCGTGAGATGGGAGTCTTGGACATTTGTAAATATTTGACCTTTGTGTCTGACAAAGAGGGGGTGGGGGGGGGGGTGGGGGGAGGGGTTGGTGTTTGAGATTCATTTCGGCCGGGAGAAAGAAAACAATAAAGGACGAGGGGGCTTGATTAAGCTGCCCTTTCCTTAAGTACCACTAGACCATATTTAATGTTAGTTTTTGAAACTTAATATTTGTGTTCTTGGTTGTGTGGCGTATATCTAATTTATACGCTACAATACTAACAATTTCTTCGATATGGATGGAACATACAGGCATGATTTATTTTATTTGTAACTATTTGTTACCGGATTTTCCGATGATGGCATAGTTTCGAAACATAATTCGACAAGTATTTCTTTTTATTTTGAAGCTGCAATTAAAATTATATTTCGTTTTACTTTGAATATTTTAATTGTTTTAATTTTAACCGAATAAAAGATATAATGAGGTTGTATTTTTAGGCGAATTGCAGTTTTAAGGACGAAATTTTAACAGGAATGCTATGTCCAGTTTTACAAAATCAATTAATAATCCGCTTAATGACCAAATTCTCAGCTCCCCCACCCCCATCCCCCCACCTCTCCCCCCGCTCCCGCGTGTAATGCATACACCACCGTTTGATATTTGAGACCGATGGGAGTTGCTCACGCGCAAGGCATTTCCGGTACCGCGGGAAATTGTAGATCCTATTTCAAATCACGGCAACTTTCTCTAAAAATGAAAAAAAAAAAAAAAAAAAAAAAAAAAAAAACTATTGTCTGTGGATGATGTGAGATTATGTTCCAGAAAATTCTGACCTGACCACAACTATCTGCATTATCTCTGACGGACATGCCTGTCGATGACGACGAGTTATCTTCCCCCTGCTGTTAATAGGAGTTTCTTTGTTGGCGACGTCACTCGAAGGTAACCAAATACTAATGACGTATTTCTCATTTTAATTCTCCAGCTCTATGAAGTATAAAGGGAGTATGGTTTCATGGTAGTGTTCTTTTTAAAAAAATGGTAATCAAACAATAATTATTTTAAAAAATTACATTTTTTTGAATTACATCGGCGTGACTTAAAGTGAAAACTTTGCTTTATCTTTTATTGAAGCATTTGGGGGTGGGGGGTGGGGGAGGTAGATATCGTGTTGCCAGATTTCATGCTGTTGCATATAGTATGCATCTTACTTCATCTTTTGTCGAGTATTTTGAATTGTGATAGTGTTGCTTTATTTCATCACGATAACCCCACTGGCTCGTGATCTCAGTAGCGGTTTTGTAATTTGAAGAATTCTGAGAAATATTTTTTTTTAAAACAAAAATAATATTAAGAAAAACTTTTTTTTACAAAGTGTTTAAAGCGAAATAAAAACAACGGTAATTTGTGTTGTGTAGTGTAAGTTTGTTTCCTGACTTTTCTCCAAAAAAAAAAAATTGATTGTGATTTAAAAAAGACATTTTATTTTTGTGTGTTTATAAGCCAGAAGCAGTTAGATGATGCGTACATGGGTATGAGGACATGATGATATGAGAATTAGAATATAGAGGACATATCGAGCAGTGGCGTAGGCAGGGGGGGGGGGGGGGGGGGTTAGGGGGGGTTATAACCCCCCCCCATGGACCCCCAAAATGACTATTTTTTTACGTTAAGCTACAGCTATTGACTTGTGTCGATATTATTTAGGGTCTAAACACTTAAGCCTGGCAGCCTCTAGAACAATATTCAATAATTTATATCATTGTGATGAGAATTGCATGTAGAATTTAGCTATGAATTTTATTATCGCGCTAAAGTAAAGTATAATAATCTGGAACGCAGTAGGCCAAGGGAAAGTTGGCCAAGGTTAGATCAGTTAAGGATTGTCGAAAGGGAGGGGTGGGCTACGTAGGTAGGCCTTTGTTGTCTAATATGATTTTAGTGCAATCGGAAAGCGTCTAGAAATGAAAAACAAACAAACAAAGGAATTGACTATTATTCGCATTGAGGTTCAATAATGTGTATGTTTTTACTACTTCAAACCATTTGAAATTCGTTTCACTTAATTTTTAAAAAGATAAGTAAACTGAAAATGATAAATATGGCAGAGGGAGGAGTAGGCAGGGGTGAGGGGAGGGGGGGGGGGTAGAACCTTCAAAATGACAATCCTTTACGTTAAGTTACAGCTATTGACGACGATGGACTTGTGTCGCTATCATTCAGTGCTTAAACAACAAACACTCAGGGTCGCAATAGGCGAAGGGAAAGCTGAATAAGGTTATCAGTTAAGGGGTGTAAAAGGGGGTGAGGGTGGGATGAATATTGGTAGGTATCAATTATAAAATACTACCGGATGCACATCTGGCAGGAAGGCGTGGGCTTGACCCACAATTGTTGACACAAAACTTTGTGTTGGTAGGCTATATAAAAAAAAATGCGTATTTGGTTAAATATAGATGTAAAGCCAGGAACCTACAGTAATCAATTTAGACAGAATAGAAGACCAATAATAATTTGCTTTCTTCTTCGTATAGTCGTGTTTTAATGTGTATCTTTTAACTACTTCAAGCAATTTAAATTCATTTTAATGATGGCGGAAGGAAAAAGGAAATTAAAAACTACTTTATTGACTGATTTCTTTACAAAGAAAAGTAAAACTGAAAATGATAAAATTGAAGATGGTACTATTGCTTTTCAAAGTACATTACATCAAGAAATTTCCATAAATTCAGCACCTTCGACTGTTTCTTACACAAATCATATCGGCAATTTTATCAAAGGAGTTATAACAGACGATACACGGTTGTATTTATTAGAAAACATCTGGCGTCCTGATGAACTTTTAAAATTTCCAGCAAGCGGACAAAGAAATTTAAAGTTTCAATATTTGTGGCTACTTAGGTGGAACTGGTTGACTTATTCCAAATTACTTGATGGCGCATTTTGCAAATATTGTGTTTTGATTAGTTTGAATTATCGTGGTGTAGGTAGTCAGCCTATAGATAAGCTATCAAAAATTTCATTTTCAAACTGGAAAAAGGCAACAGACAAGTTTAATGAGCACCAGCAATGTGAGTATCATAAAAGAGCAATTTTACTTTCCCAAAATCGTAAATCGGTGATGGAGAAAAAAATTGAACTTATTAAAATCTTCTTAAATTTATCATAAGTCAACAAATTCAAGAAAATCGTTTTAAGATTAGCGCCCATAATAGAATCTATAATTTTTTGCGGCCGACAAGGAAATTTTTAGTTGGAGAAAACTGCTGAAAATGATGGAAATTTGATTTTTATAATTTTTTTACGATAATGTACATGTGTAACTTGTTACAAAACAATAGCTAATACTAAGATAAGTTAGCCGGTGGCACCCACGAGTTTCTATTGTCACCAGCCACCAATACTTTACACGTACGCACTTACACATACATATGTACATACACACACACACACATATATATATATATATATATATATATATATATATATATATATATATATATATATATATATATATATATATATAAATGCTGAAAAAAATTTGACCCCCCCCCCCATGAGACGATCCTGGCTACGCCACTGATATCGAGGAATAGCTTAGGATAGTGAAATATTCTATAACAGTCGTGTGTAGATAGCGTGATGCAAACAGTGAAGGGTTAATCAGCCAGGGCATACACTTGCTTGATACAGCTTCACCTGTGAACTCCCATTATAAGTCAACAGTAGGTCACTGTCAGTCACATGATGGTCACTGGGCTTGTATTGACCGAGTCGTAACTTCGTCACTGATACTAGACGTAATGGCATGTGATACCTGAGATCTCATCAGGTGAGGTAACGGCTTCATCTCACTAATGCACAGGTAAACAATGTAACGGGTAAACACTGTAACAGATACACAATGTAACAGATAGACAATGCATTATCTCTGAACCAGGTGTCAACATTTATTGACACATCATAGGCGCTTTCATGTTTTCTCGTAGCGGTGGTCAGTTGATCACCGAAGGTTAAAATTAAGTCGATTGGTAATTAAAATTTTCTAGAGTTAAATACTAGAAGACGTAACATTTCAATAAGTTTATTAATTTTTCTAAATTCTGTGTTAATTTATGACTCAACTATAACTCGTTATGAATAATTTCAGCTTGAGGGTTCGGCATAAGGTTGCCGCCCCTGTCACAAGCATGTTCTGACCGTGAGGTCGTCAACATCGATTTGAATGACGTGACGGCTAGTATACACTACATGCATAACACATGTCATGACACATAACGCTGTAGAGATTTGAGAGGTCAAAGGTCAAGGAGATAGATGGCCACGTTGGACTGTAAGGATTTTGTTAGTGTCACGCTTAGACGATGTTCGGACTACACCGGCCATGGCGTTCAATGGGTGATTGTTTTACGTTTTCCCAACTGTCCTCAAGGTGACCAATCGCCACACGGCATCGTTAGTGTATTGTGACGCCACTCACAAAATATATCATGGGGAGTAGTATTGATTATAAGAGGGGAAAAATACTTCTTAGGAAAACAAAGTCACAGGAAAAAGGGGCATGCAAAGTCGAAATAAAAATTCCTATGAATTCCCTCAGGGAAAAAAAAAAGTCTAAGGTAAAATTTAAAACGTTGGTTTAAAAAATGTATCGGAAATATAGTCTGAAAGAAAGAAATTATCAACGAAGAATTTAGCGAAAAGTCAAAGAAAAAAGTCTACGTCTAGACAGTCTATATACAAAATCTATCAATAAAAACAAACATCCCTTGTTTTTGTCTTAATAACCACTGCATCTCCAATGAAAAATGTAAGAATTATTTTTTTATACAAGTCTGTAAAATAATTTTTTCTAATTTATTAAATGAAACTAATTAAAAAAACACAGTAAAAATAAAAAAGAGCATCCATTTGGCCACTGGCCAATTATAATATTGGTTTTATCGTCGCTCGTTTGGTCAAACAAAATTTAATAACCCGAGTGTTCCCTTTTTGTAGGGGAAAAACAAAAAGATTACAAAAGAGGCATTGGAGAAAATTTGGAAATTGCGCCCTCTGCCAAACTTGACCCGTCTCCAAGAACGGCCGCGACAAACTGAGGAAATGACGTACGGTCGCGTGGGGGACCAATCGCTGACAAGCACGAGCGTCACGTGACACGGTCATCATTGTCCGGGTCCTAATCCCGGACACCGTTCGTTTGTCATGTTGCGTAATTCCTTTGTTAACGGCGTGACCAGGTTCTACAGCGCCCCCCCCCCCCGACAAAAGTCTGGGGCGTGGGTGGGTCGGGGAGGGTGGGGTGTGAGGGGTGGACTATGGGCGCGTGCCTAGCCGATGCACGTGCGTGTGTGCGTTAATGACCCCGATGCCGAGCCGGTCAGGTCAAGCTTCATCTGGGGGTTTTTATGGAGCATTGTGAAAGATAATTATGATGATTAAAGAGAGGGCTGTAAGATGACGGGCGGGTGTTGGGGGGGGGGGGGGTATCATGTCTCAAGGGGTGGACCCGTGGCACCGACTTGGACGGTGCTACCCACTTGAGCGTGGGGCGTGTAGAGGTGTGGTCAGTGGGGTTGGTATAAATGGCAAGACGCGGTGGACATCACGTCCAACGGTCAGTTTTGGAGGGGTGGGAAGGGTCTTTATGTTTATTTGTTAATTAAAACGCGGTTTAAATTGCAAGGTTTTTACACCGACAGCTGCGTTAATTCAAGCACTGAGCAATCAGTATTAAGCACTGAACACCAATGTAATACAAGCACAGACCATCGATGTACCACCAACATCATCATCAACATTTTCCTGTTCCATCAAATCATCATACTTGAAAATTCTTGTTAATTACATCGCAAAACTTTAGATAGTAAATAAAAGTATAAAAAACCACGTGAATGATAAATTATTAAACGAACCATTAATAGATGAATGCTCGTGAGAGATTGATGCAAAAACCTAAGTCATATCCACTATAATAACGCTTAAAAATCGTGTATTGATTTCAAATTTTAACAAAATCTTATAACTTCATCTATGTTCAAACAATTTACACATTTAAAATACGCACATAATTTTGAAAAGAATAAAAAAATAAAAACAAAAGTGTATTTTTCTTTTAATTAATGTATTTTAATGTTAGATATCTTGTTAGCTTGGTGTCGCTCATTACTGTCACATGTTTAAAATTTAATTAGAACTAAAAAATCCTTAAGACTAACACAACCGGCGACTATTTCATCACGTGGTATCGCTCATTAACTTTAAACACCCTCGGCCTATCTGCCAACACCCTCCACCACCAACCCATCGGGTTCTTTCCGTCGTAAAACTGCCCCGAAATGTCTTCGTGTGGTGGGCCCTAAATGTTGAACACAGGGCCCCCTAAGTATGGCGTATCTACCCTTACACACACGCACAGCGTACGACTCGACCAGGGCCTCGCTATCTGACAAGATACCAGCGACTTATCTGTGGTACTCGTACTCTCGCCCGCACGCACGAGAGACTAACAGTTTAAAGGTCGCACGCAGTTAAAATGTCTACCGCGGTGAAGTGAGTCCCCTTCAGAAGAGCAAGGCGGGTATCTCTATTTATGTAGCGGCCTGACATGGTCGGTTGGAATAAAACTTTCCCACTGATAAACATGTTGCTCTCACTGCTATCAATGTTCGCCTTGAGCGTACAACGTCGGTAAAACAATTTTTAGGTTTGTATGTCTTCTATTGAAGACACATAGTAGATTCTACCATTTTTAAATAAGTAAACAAATAAACAAATAAGTAAATCAACAAACAAACAAACTAACACACACACAAACATATATATATATATATATATATATATATATATATATATATATATATATATATATATATATATATATATATATATATATATAATATATATATATATATATATATATATATATATATATATATATATATATATATATATATATATATATATATATATATATATATATATATATATGGGTGCAAAAGGATATATGGATTAGGCTTAGAAATTGTACAAGCTCAGTAGAACAACCTTCTGGTTAAGTAAGAGTGATCGGTGCGACGTCATCCTTTATTGACACGAACTTTACAGTGATTGACTTGAATTAAGGTTCGTTAAGGTTATGTAATGAAGCGTTCATTAACCCCAGCGAACTGTGCACACCGCCGACAGTAAAAGACAAAAGCCCTCGGTGCCAGTTTTCCTGATCTTACCTGCACTGGAAGGTAGACTGGTGTAGGGAAATGTTTATCAAGTCGAATGATTCTCAAAGCACAAGTTTACAAAAGTAGGTTTGAAAGAATGGCAATGAATGTTTGTTGTTGTTGAAATAAGCAAAGTGGGAAGCTGTGTGGAGGTGGATGGTTGTTGGTTTGAAGTGTACTAGGCGATGGGCTGAATTGTAGAGGTAAACATGAGAAGCACCTCTACATGGTGATAGGTGTGGACCCTGAAGATATACATGAAAAGCACATTAACAACAAGCGGTGCGCAAATATTATCGTGAAATTATGAACACTACATCCGGTATACGAAAGTCAAAACAAAACATACACCATAATATCTGTTAGAAAATATTATTAAAACAGAAGCTACATCATTAATCTCAAACCATAATGTGTGAGATATCAACAAGAGAATATTAATTTAAAAAATATCTTAAATTTTACAATTTAACACCGTAGTTGCTAAAATATTAGCAAGACACTTGTAGTTAAACAACAAAAAGACCAACAATTTAGCTGGTCAACAGTACAACAAAACTAAAACATCAGCTAGAAATCAACAATACAACAAAACTAAAACATCAGCTAGAAATCAACAATACAACAAAACTAAAACACTAGCTAGAAATCATCAATACAACAAAATTAAAACATCAGCTAGAAATCACCAATACAACAAAACTAAAACACTAGCTAGAAATCATCAGTACAACACTACCAGCATTAACCATCTTCTAAACACGTAGAAAACCATCTAGCCTCGACCATCACCAACACAACAGTATCAGCTGTCAGACTGTACAAGATAAGACACACACACTAAACATCCTGTGCCATAGTTCTCAGTCTAATTATAAACAAACAGTTTTAACGAGCAAAAAAATAAAAACATAAACCTTTTTCGAAAAGAAACGAAAAAAAAATAAAAAAAATAAAAAACATAAACCTTTTCCAAAAGAAACGAGACAAAAAAAAACACAACAACAACCCTTATAATCTTTGTAGGCACACTAATGAGAACAAATGGCGCACGCGTTAAAATTTGTTTATGTTGCCCCGCAGACGACGCGCGCGTCACGTGCATGCACGGACCAGCACGTGGGTGAGTCGTTGAGTCAATACACGCGAATACGTCCAGGGCGAGCCGCGCACTGCCCGGGTCCCGTCCCCCCGTATGGGTCACATCTGTCCTACGGCCCGCCGCGTCGGGGTTCCGTTTCATCCGGGGCAACCTGTCACAGGCCCCAGTACCAATTACGTTTATGGACTGGACGTGGTCAATTGAAAGACCGGTGTCCATCAAAACACGGTAAACAATATTAAAGCGACCAACTGGCATGACGGTAACTAATTATTTTATAAATCCGATATGATTAGCGTTATTGGAAAAAGGGGATAATTCAACACGTATTAATTACAACGAATTAATTAGAAATCATGAACCCGATAATCAAAACTTCTACATCAACGATACTCTTTTTCGTTGTTATGAGTGTTCATAAAAATATGCGGTACAAAAATTATTCATTATTTGTTTCGTGATTATTTTTTTTTTTAGTTACACTTTTGAGCGATATGATTTACAACATGATTAATAGAATCCAGGCTACCACTGAATAGGGCAACGAGAAAATTCCTTTGAAGCAATTGTCGTAAAATCAAGATTCCTCAAAGCTGTATTCAGCTAGCTGCACCCAAATGTCGCCAACAGCCTAGTTATTAAAACGACATTCTCCATACCACGTGACTCACAGCCGTCTCAGTACGACATCTACTCGACCGTCAATTAATTAATTGGTACATCGCATGTCACGTGATGTACTGTACGCCGACGGTGATTAGAAAACTGACCGCCTCTGGCGTTTCCTCCAGAACCCCACAGCTACATTTTACGGCCCTCCTCATCCCATCGGATTTAAGAACCCATCCCCCATCCACAACCCATCCCCTCCCCCACCCACAACCTATCCCCTCCCCCACCCACAACCCATCCTCTCCCCCATCCACAACCCATCCCCTCCCCCATCAACAACCCATCCCCTCCCCCATCCACAACCCATCCCCTCCCTTATCCACAACCCATCCTCTCCCCCCATCCACAATCCATCCCATCCCCTCCCCAATCCACAACCCATCCCCTCCCCCTTCCACAACCCATCCCCTCCCACCATCCACAACCTATCCCCTCCCCCATCCACAACCCATCCCCTCCCCCATCCACAACCCATCCCTTCCCCCTTTCCCAACCCATCCCTTCCCCCTTCCCCAACCCATCCCCTCCCCCATCCACAACCCATCCCCTCCCTCATGCACAACCCATCCCCTCCCCCCACCCACAACCGATCCCCTCCCCCCATTCGAAACCCATCCCCTCCCCCATGCACAACCCATCCCCTCCCCCCACCCACAACCGATCCCCTCCCCCCATCCACAACCCATCCCCAGCCCTAATAAGATACGACGTGTGTGGGAACTTATGGGCCTTAAGATCTGATTTATGTCTATTCAAATCGAAAGTGACCTGGGCTTAAAGGAGGTAGTCGGCTTTTAAAATCAATTTTTAGCAATAGTCGTGGCTACCAATGTGTGACTCGCGTTAATTTCGACTCAATATTTTTGTTTTATATTTTGAAGTTCCCTTTTTTCGAAACTGCCGTGGCAAGTGAAGTACAGTTCATCTGTTTCTGTGACCTCAAAATCTGAAGAAACAGTGAGGGTAGCATTATGCACAGCCGCCTTTACTAAACCCTAACGCCATTTAGGTACCCAAAAGAGTTGGGTGAAATAATGACCTGAACCCGAACTCAAGCTCGAACCTTTGGGGTTAGCGGTAAAGCACTCTACTGCTAGGCCACGCTGTCCTTTTACTTTACGATAATGCCATGTTATTAAAAATATACATTTCCGAAGTAAAAATAAACAATATCATGGTAACGTTCACCTACCTGTTTTTGGAATTAAAAAAACTATGTAGTGTTTCTCGTTAAAAGAATTTATTACATCTTCGATGAAAATTTAAATGTAGCTAAACAAATTTGAAGGTTAGCCGAGCAAGATTTTAAAGTCGTGCATATTCTAGAGGCAGTACCTATATTTTTATAAATCTTGTTTAATTCAAGACCATGACCAGTATTCGAACCTTGAGGATACAAAAGTAAAGACAATGTTCTTCCCAAATGCAATACTGCACCTGATTGAGACCACCATCGTCTTCTTCTTCTTCGATCTTAATTGAAATGTTGGACAAGATTTCCTCTAAGACAGGGGCGTAGCGAGGGGGGGGGGGCGGGGGGTGCGGACCGCACCGGGTGACACCATTTAGGGGGGTGACACCAAATCAAAAAATAGCAAAATATATAGAGAAAAACTTGAGGGGGGGTGCAAATCGAAAACTTGAGGGGGGGGGTGCAAATCGAAAATTTGTCCCCGGGAAGGGTCGCTACGCCTCTGGGGGGTGACACCATTAAGTGCCGCACCGGGTGACACCCGACCTCGCTACGCCACTGCTCTAAGGCAATTAAGTTTTACGTGTCAACTTGTTATACGCCATGTAGGCCGTTGTCTCCGATTTCAGCCTGCTTTTCTTTCTGGATTTGCTTCCAAAGCCTTTGTCCAACTAGGAACAAACTACAAGGCAGCAGTTGTTTGATTTTGGAATTTTCTGTCTCAAGATGGGTCGCTGTCCCCATCTATCGAGCCTCATCTGCCCAGGGGTTTGAACTCGGGACTTTACGGTTTAACATCCAAGACGACCCGACCATCTATTTTATTCTATTGATGTATATTTTTATTCCGACATATACACAGTTAAGCAGGGGAGGCTACTCCGAGTGTTTCACCAGATTTAGATCTACATGAGACCAAAGCACTTCCACCACCAGCTCCCCGTTACCCTACACCTCTCCCAGGATGTCCATCAAAGTCTACATCCAATCAACCCGCGGTGCCAGACACCCAGCAGACGACCACTTACATCCCAGACCACACCGGCTCACCCCGGGGAGATCCGGCCTAACCTGACCCCAGTTGACCACTCGTGTAACGTCCCTCTGATAGCATCGGCCATTAACCACAAGGGGAGATGACCGGGTCCATCTCCACTGATTGTTTGGTTGGTAATGGATAGATCCAGAGCGTAGAAACAAGAGAATTTGATATGTTGGGAGAGGGGGGAGGTAGACAGGGGTCAGCGAGCAGGTACATTGTTTCAAATATCCGTACAATTGACCACTGGTCAGCTGGTCTGGTTTGAGTGCAGGGGGAAATTTGTAACGAACGAGACGGTCAAGTGGGTCTGGCAGGAGGGTGCACGGTGTCCAGAGTTGTTGGATGAGATGGGAATCTCGGGGTTTAGGGCATGGGGATAGGGACACGCTTCACGATACACTTGGTGTATGAGATGGGAATCTCGGGGTTTAGGGCATGAGGATAGGGGCACGCTTCACAATACAATTGGTGTATGGCAATTAGCTATACACTGGCATTGAGCGAACTAGTGCTTGTGTGATTGTGAAGTAGTTTTAAATGATATTAAGTTGTATGGGAATTAGCCATAGACAGAGCGAACTAGTGCTTGTGTGATTGTGAGCAGGAATGGACTGGTGTACTTAGGAATTTCCTTGTGGGCCCCAAGAAACAAATCCCCGTGGGCCACAAGAACGGTGCTGTAATTGTCTTATTAGTGTTTAGATTTAAGGAAACCTAATTTGATGGTATTTCTCAATTTTACCGTTTCCATTCCTTAATTCCAAAGCGTAAAACTCAGGCTTTGATCACGAGAAGACGCATATTGAAAATTTAAATCTGGCGTTGCGGACCCCTTTAAAATTTCTCGGGCCTCTGATATAGCCAGCCAACACATGATTGTAGGGTCATTTTGAAAGAGATTTGTAAAATAGAATCAGCGTAAACCATTAAGCAACAGATAAACTGAAATATGAGGAATTCGAGGTTGAATTGATTCTCGAACGTATCAATATATGCTAGATATGCATAATTCTCTGATCAAATTATTTTGATAAGATTTTTATTTTACCTTGAGAGCACTTAGGAGAGAGATCGCGCAAACATTACTTTTAGAGAAACACATTCATGGGTCAGTGAATCGATCTATTTTCGATCGATCTTTCTTTCTATTGGAAAGATCAATTAAAGAATGATCTCTAGGAAAACCCCCACACACAGGTCTGCACATGGTATGTTAGGTCTGCACATGGTATGTTAGGTCTGCACATGGTATGTTTAGGTCTCACTTACACGACCTTCGACCTGTCAGACTGACACGTGATGACCTTCGACTGGTCACTGGCACGTGATAGAGTCAAGGTTGCCCTGACATGAAACAGACCCACTTGAGCCAGCGTTATCGGCCGGTGCTGGACACGACCACGCCCCCCCCCCTCCCCTGGATGTCAGATGTAACAAGGTTAGAAGACCAGACCATAGCCCGCATCCATTTCAATCAAACACGGAAATCAAGTACTGCATGTCGGTGTCTTAGAGGGACTGAGATAATTTTTTTAGAAATCGGATTGGAATTAAATAATTGGACAGCGTTGTTCTACTGAAGAATCTTTTAGTTAATTAAATAATGTGTATGAAGAGAAACAGGAGCGTTTTTTTTTATTTTCAAAATGTGATAAGTTTAAGACTTAACATTTTAAATGGCTATTTTGATCTTGCATGTTTGGCAAATGTATATTGTCGTCTAATGATTAATTGCTTGTGATATGAATTTTTGCGCAGTATTAAAATTTCGTTCAAAATAATGTACAAAATGTGGCTTTTTGTTCTCATATTGACTGCTGTGTAAAAAAAAAATCACTTTCATTTATCAGCTTGAGTAAGGTCAAATCACGTCCCATGACCAAGGTCATATAAAAACAAGCCCCCTGAAAAATACGCCAGCATAATTTCGAGACTCATACATGCATATTTGGTAGTACATTTTGAGGACATTTTCCAATGACGTTTTCACTGTTATTTTTTTTTTTCATTCAAAAACATTCTGACTATTTTCTTGTGAATTTTTTTATTTCTTAGTGCATACAGGCTTACCCTTCAACATCAAACAAACTCCCAGCAACCCCCCCCCCCCACACCCCCCCCAACAAAAAATTAGGTATTCACGCTTAGCGTCTATATTTTAAATTCCTCTTTATTCTTAAAGAGCTCGCCGAAACACCTCACCCCCCCATACACACACACACTCCTGGGTCCTAATGAAACATAATTAGATTTGTTTCTGGGTGAGTCTACTGCCCTGCTTGTGACGTAACACACAGGTACGTCAGAAGTTTGGCAGAAGTGGAGAGGAAATTATGAAAGCTTTTATCCTTGTTTGAGTAGACGTTTGGGCAGATTGGTTGGGTAAGTGGGCATTAGGTAATGGCTGCTGCTGGGGGAAGGGGAGGGTGGGTGGGGGGGGGGGGGGTCACACTTAGTGAGTGAGTGAGCATTTGGTAATGACTGCATGGGGGTCACGTCTGCACGTGGGTCAATACAATAGAAGCTGAGTGTGAGTAGGGTAGATTAAAGATGTACACGCTGCACTATTTTCTGAGTGGTGAGTAGATTGGATCAAATATATGCATTTTTCACAATATCTGAATAGTGAGTCAGTAGTGTGAACGGAAGATGTTTCAGAATGAATAGCTAGAAAAAAAAAAGGAAAGTCGAGTTTTTTTAAGACTTAGCGAGTTTTAAAGCCAGTACTATTACATAATACATTTGGGTACAGGCTTGTATGACCCAATTCTCAGTGGCCATTATAAAAAAAATAAAAAAATAAACCACCCCAGAAATTACAGACCAGGTAATGCTTTACCGGCAACCGCGTAATTAAACCAAAAGGTCAAGGTTAATTATTAGCTAATTTGGGTTTCCCAGGTTATAATTATGTCTAATTAAGGAGGAGTGCTCTTAATTAAATATTAATCTGGAAGTTTCAGGTGTCTTCCACTACATGATACCTGACATGGGGTTTGGTGAGAGGTGTGGGGGGGGGGGGGGGAGGGGGGGAATATGGCTGTGGATGGCACAAGCCTCCTTCTCAAGGGCGGTAAATCTGTCTCGTTCAACAAGCAATAAAACGGAGTTACCAAGTCGTTGATGACGTCTTAATATGACGTAATAAATTTACAACCCTCCCGCCCCCTCACCCCAGCGGCGGAGAAGACAAGTTACGTAACGTTACGTGTTTTCACGTACGTATGCCCGACGTACGAGTGGTATTCAGTTTTAATGACGGTGATTTAGATCCGCCTCACCTCTAGTAGTGAGCCGGGGGTTCACAAGGCTAGAGGTGTAGTCTTGTGGGGGTTATCTTGATGCTTATCTCAGCGTCAAAGGGGGACTGTTACTATTTTTAGACAGTTCAGTCAGTAAATTGCCAGTGTACTTTCATCGGCTTGCTGACAGTACTTAAGGAAGTAGGTCAGCCGAGTGCCAACATAATAAGAAGTAGGTCAGCCATGTGTAATGAGAAATAGGTCAGTAGATTGATAGGTCGGTCAACTGCCAGTTCTTGGAAAATTGGCTAATCTGCTAGTCAGCGTTTGGATAAGTAGGTCAGCATTATGTCAGTTCTCGGAGAAGTAGGTCACCCAAATGGAACAAGTAGGTCAGCTAAAACATAAGTAGGTCACACTACGCATTACACAGATAATATATTACAACGCGAGTTATGACAATGTGGCTAATCCACCCAATATAGCAAATATATTCGCAAATTATCAATACTACCACAAACATCTAAAATTTATCGAAGTTATTAATCAGAAAATTCTTGATTACTAATCATACAAAAAAAAAATACACGAACACTTGAAAATAACCTGCAGTAAAAATAAATCTTCCAATAACCGGTTCGTTTCCTAAACCAACATATCCATATCACATGTTTCCCCTAAACCAACAAAACCTCCACTAAAAAAAAACGTGTTCAAATAAACGATCAAACTTGGTTTCTAATAAAATACAAATCTTATCAGAAAAGGGCAGTAACTTCCTTAGTTACCTAGATCCATTTCTAGCGATTCAATGTACAATACTACGGACGTAGTGTTTGAAGACAAATCTATTAGACCCCCCCCACCTTCTATACCCCCACCCCTACTGCTGTTTTTCTCTGATGGTGTAACTGTTTGGTTGGGTAGATAAACATAGAGAGCTAGCATCAAATCAACAAGACGGGTCTAATGCATTAAGGGGGAGCAACTCTAGACGGTGATAAAGCTATGTAGAAACATGATGTAATTTTTGTTGTTGTAACATGCTAATGGAGTTGTTGTCAAAAGAAAATTGTAACAAATATCACGTGATTTATGCAGGAGTTTTATCAGTGATGACATAATAATTTTACAAGACAGCGAGGTTCTTAACTAGTAGAGAAAAGGTCATTTATCAGACAAAAGGTCTATTGGTCAAGTAGGTCTATTCAAAAGTTGGTGTGTTGGTCAGACAGATATATGGGCTAGACGCGTACTGTTAAAATGTATATCATTGTATACCCTTACAAACACTAACAAACATGCTGTTGGTTTTACTGTAAAAAAAATAATTATTGTAAAACAGTTTATCATATTTACTAAGCATAACAACCTAATCACAAGCTTGTTGAAAGGATGAGGTCATAGTACATCAACTCATTATCAAGTTTGTATTAACCCTTCGTTTCATATTGTATCAATTTTGCTACAAAGTGAAATAACTTCCAGATTAAACAATACATTTAAAAAACATTTAAAATATTAAATTGCATTGCATAACAACAACAAAATAGTGTACATCGCTTAAACATTTTTTCTTTTTTTTTGGAGTTTGAACAGACCAAAACAATATCAAAATACATAGGCCTATACATTATAAGATTAATCCAAAAATAATCAACGGAGAGAGGTATTGATGTTAGACTAATACCATAGAAAAACGTATTTTTTGTGTATAGATAAGGCATTGTAAACATTCTACGTTGCATTAGTTTTCTAGTTACTGGCAGTTTAAAATGTCGGGGGGGGGGGGGAGATATCTCCAGTTCAGCAAACAAACACCGTATCGCAACCAGAGGCAGCATTCTGTTGCTATGGTAACCACGTATCGCAACTTACCGTAACACCGTGTTGCTATGGTAACCACGTATCGCAACTTACCGTAACATTCTGTTGCTAAGGGAATCACTTACCGTAAAAAAAAAAAAAATTAGTGGCTGTGGGAATAGAATACAAGCAACAACTCAGCATGCGTATGTTTTCCGCAGTACAACTTTATTGCAGTAGTAAAGACATATCAATTAAAATACAACATCACGGACACCCACTACAGATGAAAATATTACTTCAAGTTACTAATACTGTGTCGTAAGAAGACATCTATATTTAAAAAAAAACCCTCAAAAACAACAGTGAGTAACATTTGCTTTGTTAAAAGATATTTATAAAACAAATATGATTTTAGTTTGAAATTTTGTGAGGCTATACATAATACGAGCCGAGTGGTCAAGCTATCCAACGCAAGGTACCAAACCACTAGGCTAAAGTTCAAACCTCAGTGGTACAGCCTGAAAAACGCCTCTAGCTCCAACGACCACTAAAGGGGCTGTAGACAAATTCGTGGGCAATTGAAACAGAATAATGCTAGCCCATTTGACCGCTTTTTAAAACGGTGCATGCAGATGCATCATATAAATATTGCGGATATTTCAGTTTATTCTCATTTACTTGGGGGAAATATTACCTTATATTATCTAACACTTTACATTTGATTTTAGCTTAAAGTAGGCTATTTAATATGGATTTAAGTCATACGAGTTATTTACACCATATAATTATTTACAACAACATGCTCGAGAACGCTAAAAAATGGTTAATATATACGTGGGTATATATAAAACCAGTTTTTGCGTTAGCACGTTAAAAATATAGTGAAATTTTTTATCACTATTGCTGTGATGGATAAAATAATTTTCTTTTGTAAACTTTTTTTTTATCACATCGGATGAAAGTGTAAACAACAAAGGTAAACATTGATCACGTGGGTGACTCCCGCGGGGGGCGTCACACGACTCAGACTCCAAGAAGGAAGGGGTGCTTGGTGTTGGTCGTGGTGCGGGGCGCGCCCTGAGGGGGCACGACGGGGTTGTTGAGGGTGTGGTTAAACGTTCCGATCAGCACCGTGTCCTGAATCAGGGGGGAGAGCTGAGGAGGAGAGAAAATAAAGGGTTAAACATGGTGACCAGTGAATAAAGGGTTAAACGTGGTGGCGAGCAAATAAAGGGTTAAACATGGTGACCAGTGAATCATGGGTTAAACATGGTGGCTAGTAAATAAAGGGTTAAATATGGTGGCTAGCAAATAAAGGGTTAAACGTGGTGGCTAGTAAATAATGGGTTAAACATGGTGGCTAGCAAATAATGGGTTAAACATGGTGGCTAGTAAATAAAAGGGTAAACATGGTGGCTAGTAAATAATGGGTTAAACATGGTGGCTAGCAAATAAAGGGTTAAACATGGTGGCTAGCAAATAATGGGTTAAATGTGGTGGCGACCAATAAAGTGTTTACAATGTAGGAGAGAAAGGGTTAAACATGGTGGCTAGCAAATAAAGGGTTAAAACGTGCTGGCCAGCGAATAAAGGGTTAACAATGTAGGGGTGAAAGAGTTAAACGTAATGGTTAGCAAATAAAGGGTTAAACATGGTGGCGAGCGAATAAAGGGTTAACAATGTAGGGGTGAAAAAGGGTAAAAAGTTGAGAAAAGAAGCTGAAGTTTAAACGTACGGAGGGTTAAAGTTGAAAGTGCAAAAAGAAAAAGTATATTCTATTAGATGATCAAGGGTTTAAGTAGATAAAAGGGAAGTAAAAATGTTAAAAAATGGAAGTGTGGAAATAAGAACTTGAGGTACAGACAACATTATTTAAATTTTAAAAAATGTAAAACACAATTTAAAAAAAAAACACATTTTTTTAAAATATGAAATTAAACTTAAACAGAATATTGAAGCCATTTCAAGAAAACAGTACATACATGTTTCGTTACTTTAAATTCTTACACAAACAAAAAACATAAGGACTATGGACATTTGGTCTACCGCGATATTCCGTTTACCACGATATTTGATAAATCGACATTTTTTTTTACTGCTACACTAACCCTCACCAAAAGTAAAATTACGATTTCTAATCACCGTTTGAGGTTCAGTACCGGATTAGACTACGTTTCAGTAGACCAAATGTTGGTAGACAAGTCAGAGGCGTAGCGACCCTTCCCGGCGCCCGGGGACAAACTTTCGATTAGCACCCCCACTCAAACTTTAGTTTTGCACCCCCTCAAATTTTCGCTTTGCACACCCTCCTCCCCCCCCTCAAACTTTCGATTTGCACCCCCCCCCCCAAACTTTCATTTTGTTTTTCCAACCCATTTTGGCGCTCCTAAGGTCGGCGCCCGGGGACATATGCCCCCCCCCCCCTTTTTACGCCCCTGAGACAAGTTGTCGTGACACCTACCCTAACCTACAGAACTCTGAATACACACGTTACTTGAGGTTACAAGAATAGTTAACAACAAGCTAACCCTAACCTTCTGTGGACGTAACCCCACGTTCAGTTAACGAGTAAAAACAAAGATAATCTTGACAGAACCCGACCCGTCCCCGGGCGTCACCCCTGGCCATCATGATACCCCAGCGCCGGCATGTATCACACCATCGGAGACTACCACCACAGCCTACCACCACGCCCCATCATCCATACGTGTCAATTCTCACGCCATCCCATCCCCCCTCACCATCTGTTGTGTTCTCGTTATTTCTCACAAGCAACGAGACTAGATGAAAATTATAAGCTTTGAAGAAAGTATATTTTTTGTTTAAATATGAAAGACAGAGCAAAGGAAACAAAAAAAAAATAGCCTCCAACAACTGAGACCGATGGGTATCTGAAGACGAAATGCCAACAGGTTAGAGGCTATCTCTTAAGCATCTTCTCGGCTATCATCGTAGAGAGCAGCATCTTATCGTTGTTGGCTTAAAGACGTCTAGGTATCAACGTGTAACAGATTTCACACCTTAAGGAAGATGTAACACCTCAATATAGATACAAACGCGCGCGCGTGCGTGGAGGGGGGGGGGGGTGAGGGATGAAGTGGGGTGGGGTTTATACTGTTAACTGTCAGAAAATATAGGATTTTATTCATTAGCACTAAGTAAACTTTCTGACTTTACGGTCCCTAGGGTATATGAAGTATAGTTCACCTGTTTTTATGACACCGGCTAACGCAGGGTCAGATTGTTCCCAATCAGCTTTACTTTCTCGGATATAGGTACTCATTAGAGCTGAGTAAACTCAGCGACGTGTTAATGACATCGATCCCAGGAACTGACCCTCAGACACTTAGGCAGTGATTTGTCTCTCCATTTTTACATTTCTTCAGCTCACAATATCACATGGATACATAACAGCATAAACACCCTGTTCCTAAAACCAAATCTATCTTTGTAATTTCAAATTTCAAATTTCCAAGATCAGTGTTATAACTGGTTAATAAGCTATCGGTATGTATTTTTGGTAATTAATTAATAGATTACATAAATAAATAGTGAAATAAAGCACAAAATACAAATATTTTTTCTCAATATAGTATAATCGACGGATTATCGAAGTTTTCATCTACATGATTTTCTCGGCAATGTAAATTTTAAAAATATTTTTAAAAATCCGTCGGGATAGGTTCATGGATATAGGTGAGACTTCAATTTCAGTTTCGAGCAAATACCCGAACTTACACCTTTCTGGCTAATCTCCGAATCTACAACTTTCGCGATGGTATTTGAACTAACAACTTTCGTACCTACATATCAGAGGCTAAAACCTAAAATACAAATTACATGAGGATAATTGATACTGCTATCCTCATATCTTTTATGAAGAATGAATACAACCAAATTAACATTGGCTGATCAAAGAAAGAGTTCTACTCAAGAACCAAAAGTTGAAAGAAAAACAATGCATAATGAACATTTTCTGCACAATTTAGCGAAAATTCGCGGACCTCCCCCGTGACAAATCGGATACACCATCAAAGTGAGAGCAAGAGAAAGAACTCCAATAGGGGGTACAAACAAACAAAGGAGGCGCTGTTTAGGAGGTTTTCAGTTAGATAAAGCATATGCATGGTTAGCCTGAAGTGGCACCCTACCCCACTTGGCTGAAGCTTTCTCCTATTCAACTACATATATATATATATATATATATATATATATATATATATATATATATATATATATATATATATATATGTATGTAATGGAGAAACGCACTCACCAAAAAAGATATACCTGTATAAAAGACTAACAAACAGACAATTTCCAATCCACCTTTATGCGTTAGGGCGTCGCTGAATACAAAGATGTAGAATTATTTTCGATTTGTTAAATAAAACTCTGAACCGACTTCCTGCAGTTTTAAAACAAAGTTAAAGTGAGGGGGGAAAAACCGCTGGGAAAAAATGGAAAGAATGAAGAGAACCGAGTGCGTTTAAAATAAGCTATCACCAAAACTGGCGTACAGTTTGCGCGGCTGGCTTTTGATTGTATATCGCTTTACAAATTATCGGGATCATCTTTGGAAATTCACAAAAACCCCACAACTGGTAGGGTAGAGAAAAAAAAACCCAAGGGAGACAAGTAGAGGGGGATAACTCGGGGAAGGAAGATGTCAAGACGGTGAGAGTGATAAGGCGTTAGGTGGGCAAAAATCATTTTCAGACACTCGTATCTTACTGGAATTTGTCGAGGGGGAAAAAAAATTAAACAACATAATTCCGATGAGAGAATAATCATGGGGGTAAAAAAAAAAATAAAGTTTAAAAAATAAACGAAGAATTTAGAATACAGAACAAGTTTGTGGGAATACAAAAGTTTGGGGTCGTTGTTTTAATTTTTATCTCCCCCCGTTCAGCACGAGGCATGCGCGAGGGGAAGGTAGATGCAAAATTGAGTGCACCCCTGGCACTGTCAGCTACTCAAGGACCGATTAAAGACATGATTTGCGGCCGGTTCTTTCTCAATTGGGAATGTAGGGCTCCAAGATGAGCAGGCCCGCGCGTGGTGCGCGCAGGTTATTTATTGCGCAATGAACGGTTCTAGGTGAGTGTCGTTATCTGGTTCCCGTTTCGTCCTGGTCGGTACTTAAGGTTGAGTACTTCTTCAACACCTTTTGTCGAGTGCCTAATTAAATAATTCCGCTCTTTAAATGTATCGCTTTTCATTTTTTGCTTTTATGGTTTACACAACACGTGGTGGTAGTTTTCACAATATTATGTAAACTATAAAGAATTACGGATATATATATATATATATATATATATATATATATATATATATATATATATATATATATATATATATATATATATATAAAACCACAAAACAAAAGCTTGGAGGCATGGTATGCCTATTATATGGTTTATCTATCACTTATCCAAAAACAACCACTCTCGCAAATGATCACGTTGAATGAAGAATGGTGATGATGATATCGTTAATGGTTCTCTTTAAAAAAAATCTTTGATTAGCATGCTGAAGTTTTCAGGTGTGAGACGGCACATCACTAATTTGGCATAGAACCGCAGACCCCTCTCCACACGGTCCCTGGGTAGGTTCCCTCTAAGCTTCGCGGTGTTGTGGCCGCGCAGTAGTTTTTAACAGCCGCATAGTCATTTTGTTAAATACATAATAATATATCCTTTTATAAGATTGAAAAGAAAGGCTGCGACAGAAAATACACGTTGCGCGATCTTTTTGCAATCGAGGGAACATTGGTCCTAAGGTTGGTTTTGTAACGTCATTATTCATACGTCATCGTTTATATTAGTGTAGAGGAAGATACGTGTGGAGTGGCTACCACGTAGTCATGACGTGTGGAGTGGGTAATACCAGTTATGACGTATACAATGGCTACCTCTAGTTATGACGTATACAATGGCTACCTCTAGTTATGACGTATACAATGGCTACCACCCAGTTATGACGTGTCCAATGGCTACCTCTAGTTATGACGTGTCCAATGGCTACCTCTAGTTATCACGTATACAATTTCTACCACCCAGTTATGCCGTTTGGAGTGGGTAATACCAGTTATGACGTATACAATGGCTACCTCTAGTTATGACGTCTACAATGGCTACCTCTAGTTATGACGTCTACAATGGCTACCTCTAATTGCGACATATACAATGACTATCCCCCGGTTATGACGCGTGGAGTGACTAGTTATGACGTGTACAATGGTTACCACTCGGTTATGGCGTGTGGAGTGGGTAATTCTAGTCATGCCGTGTACAATGGCTACCTCTAGTTGTGACGTGTACAATGGCTACCACCCAGATATGACGTGTGGAGTGCTACCACCCAGTAGACGAAGAATGTTCTCGAGAAGTGAAAACACCCACAAGTGAGATAAGACACACGCCAAAGTTTCAATCAACTCTTGTTTTTTGGAGGCCAGAAATGTATTGCAGATGGAAACAGATAAGCTAATGCGTTCGCACCCCAAGACTTTGATAAATTACTACAATTGTATTCGGCAAGCATTTGCTTTTTCTGCTTAGCACATGTCTAGACAATAGAACAATATTATTTCTTATACATACATTAATTTGACCATCTTTTTTGTCATTATCTGAAATTATTAAGCCTTCTTTAAATCTAGACATCAAAGTATAAACAATCCATTAAACTATTAACCTTCTTATTGTTATAAGAGGATGATATATTAAAAATATCAATATACGTTTTGCAACATTTGATTGGTCAATGAAATACAATGAAATATCAGGGCACTTCGTTTGAAGGCACAGCCCTTTTAAAATAAATCCAATGTTGAAATCCCCCCCCACCCCCCCCCCCCCCCCCCAAAATAAAACAATAACACACAGAAACACCAATCCTCCAAAAAGCACAAACAAGAATACTATCCCACAATCCTTGAATACTATGCATATCCTGAAATAGCGTTAGATATTATTAAATTATTTTCTTCAAAATTTTTATAAATTTCTTGCTATTTCACCTAACGGGAAAGCATACTTTAGCTGATAAATAGATATGTTTATTTTATCAATTGCCCAACCCCTCTCCCCCCTGTGCTGCCGTCGCTTATATTTCTTCATATCACGCATGCCACGGCAAAAAAACTAATGGCATTGGCGTGAAAGGGGCGACCACTCAGATATAGAATGTCTAGGCCCCCAGAAAACGCTTGTCATTTTGAATTCGGATGCAGTTAAGCAACACCTGGTTTCATCTTACACGCGCGGTGTCTTGTGGGTGAGTTGATGTAGGTAACAGTTGGCAGTGAGGGGAGACAGTGTGTGTGTGAGGGGAGACAGTGTGTGTGTGGGGGAGGTAGTTAAGTGGGGCAGACAACTGGGACTGGTCGTTCATCAGTGGCTGTTTTTTTTATCGTGGCTAACGTGAGGGTATTTCCGGTGTCCACTGGATTCGTTGATGTCGTTTGTCTTTAGAAAAAAAAAATTCTCATTAACTGGTAGTGTTGGTGATAGTGGTGAGAGGGGGGGGGGTATTTAAAAATAGATTATGGTAGGTGAAAATGTCAAGCAAAAACAAACGTGACAATATTTTTCATGATTGTACTTTTGATAAATCTTGAATACAGTTGATGTATGGAATTTGTGCATGTACTATGAGCTTCGTTTTTTAAACCACAGGAATCCCATGCACCGTTTAAAGACTGAGGTCTAGATTAAGGATAACCCATGTCTAGTTACAAAAATATTTTCTAAAAATCAGCGGCATCTAGCATTAAATAGGAGACTTTGCGATTTTTTGTTACTATAAAAAAATGCAAGATCTGTACTTGGATTTCAGTGACATTTACCTTGGTGGGTTCTAGAACAAGAACATTCCTGACGCTGAGTTATAAAGAAGACATGCATTGTACCGTCGGTTGCTTAACTGTTGAATCTACGCGGCTGCTTGTAAAATGGAGGGGAGGGGGCGGAGTAAGACATCAGTAAATTTAATTACTAGACAATTAACATCCACGCATTATTAGTGGTATATCAGTTATAAAACTACAAACATCAAACACACAACCACCAATAATGGTAAACCATTATGACTAAACAGTCACAGATTGTGACATATCAAAAACACAACCACCAAAAATGGTATACACTTGTGACTATAAAAACACGCAAACACTAGATCATCAAACACACAACCGCAAACACTAGATCATCAAACACACAACCGCAAACACTAGATCATCAAACACACAACCACAAACACTAGATCATCAAACACACAACCACAAACACTAGATCATCAAACACACCACCGCAAACACTAGATCATCAAACACACAACCGCAAACACTAGATCATCAAACACACAACCACAACCACTAGATCATCAAACACACAACCACAAACACTAGATCATCAAACACACAACCGCAAACACTAGATCATCAAACACACAACCACAAAGACTAGATCATCAAACACACAACTCAAACACACAACCGCAAACACTAGATCATCAAACACACAACCACAAACACTAGATCATCAAACACACAACCACAAACACTAGATCATCAAACACACAATCACAAAACACTAGACCATCAAACACAGAACCGCAAACACTAGATCATCAAACACACAACCGCAAACACTAGATCATCAAACACACAACCGCAAACACTAGATCATCAAACACACAATCACAAAACACTAGTTCATCAAACACACAATCACAAAACACTAGACCATCAAACACAGAACCGCAAACACTAGATCATCAAACACACAACCACAAACACTAGATCATCAAACACACAACCACAAAGACTAGATCATCAAACACACAACTCAAACACACAACCGCAAACACTAGATCATCAAACACACAACCACAAACACTAGATCATCAAACACACAATCACAAAACACTAGATCATCAAACACACAATCACAAAACACTAGATCATCAAACACACAACCACAAACACTAGATCATCAAACACACAACCACAAACACTAGATCATCAAACACACAACCACAAACACTAGATCATCAAACACACAACCACAAACACTAGATCATCAAACACACAACCACAAACACTAGATCATCAAACACACAACCACAAACACTAGATCATCAAACACACAACCGCAAACACTAGATCATCAAACACACAACCACAAACACTAGATCATCAAACACACAACCACAAACACTAGATCATCAAACACACAACCACCAGCACAGACCACTGAGACAAAATGGTGCCCACTTTGAAAGAACCACTTCGTTTACCAGATTAGAGAGCCCAGTCTCAGGACGGTGGTCTATAAGGGGGGGGGATCCTGTATGGGGGGTGGGGGAGCTTTTGACCCAGTGTGTGGTCAGGGTTTCTATTTGTTTGGGCGAGCGCTGGACTTAAGATTTATCTCAAGAGGTCAAGGTTCCCCGTCCACACCAGGTCTTGCTGATAAGTCGCTAGTTTTGTATCTAACTTGAAAGGACTTTTAAACCCATGACTTTTTAAAAAATGTTCGTTCATATGCAGGCGGCTTCTTTTTAAAACGAACTAACTCCATGTGCTAACAAAACATATCATATATAAAAAAAAAAGTGGTACGGTACATAAAAAAAAACAACAGCATTAAAAACTGGCTCATCTAATTGTTTAAGGTTGAAATCCTAAAGCAACATCTAGATAAAATAGTGATATGGTACACAGAAAAAAAACAACAACATTTAAGACCAGGTTCATCTCATTATTTAAGGGTGAAATCCTAAAGCAACATCTGGGATAAAAATAGATCTTCTGGCATTTATTCTGCTGCGTATCAGGAAACTGGGCGACTAAAATAGAAAGACAAAAAACCACCTCTTATATTTCATTGCCGAGCATTAGTTTATCTTTAGAACCGCTTTAAAAAACTCACTCATCATTAGAATAGCCGAAACGAAACACTTTTAGTCGGACGATATATATATATATATATATATATATATATATATATATATATATATATATATATATATATATATATATATATATATATGTATATATATATATATATATATATATATAAAACAATATTTCAAATACACTTTCCAGGTAAAGATAACATAGCATAAGAACAGTTGGCTTATTTCTATTTTATTCGTTAATGAATGTTATATATATATATATATATATATATATATATATATATATATATATATATATATATATATATATATTGCATTTAAAGGAATCTATATATATAATTCTCCTCTTCGAGCCGTTAGAAAACAAGCTGCAAACGCTCTCCCTACCTCCCCACCCTACATGGTTTTAGTGAGCTGTGTTCACTCTAAATGTTTACAAGCAGAGCCAACGATTTTAAACGTAGGGGGGGGGGGGGGGGGGGAGGGGGGGGGGAAAGGAAGGGGGGGTTATGGTCCTTAACGAGCTACTTATAGTGTTTTAAAGAAATATTTTCAGTGTCAGCGTTGGTACTGTCGAATTCACAAATTATGAATTATTGAAAATTAGAAACAACTAAATAGCGGCGTATGTTATGCCGCGGGCCGGCTCGTAGTTTATATTTTATCAATTTGCCTCAAGCCTCCGTATCTTTCCATTGATCGAATTATGTGAAACGTGTTTATTAACAATCATCCATTTAACTAAACAGAAGTTTTAAAAATAAAGGACTCCCTTGCGTCATCTTCTGCTGTAGTAGTCTGAGCAGAGCTACAAAACCCACACATTGCATTAGTCAGACTTAGGGCAGACGCGAGACTAAATCTGTTTTTGTTAGCGGGACACGATTAGGGCAAGGATATTTTTAAAACGTAATGCGTCCCACTGGGTTTGTCTAGGGGGGACTGGAGGGCGAATCTAGATATCACCAACGATTCGTCCGCCGGATGTAGGTGGCGCCCTCTCACGCGGCGCATGCGCAATTGATAGACTAATTAATTTTTTTTAAACGATTCAATGTTGTCTTGATTTTAAAATACACCTCTAAGATAAAATCTTATTTTTTCTATTTTAAAATACAAAGTAAACAACCTCCATGTGAAAGTTAAATCTAACACCGGGAATATTCACCGAAGTTCAATAAAACTGGTTTATTGCAGTTTGTTGTGAGCGATATTGTGAGCGATGTTGTGAGCGATGTTAACGAACACAGGGATGGACGTCATAACATGCCAGATGTTGACATTTAAAAACATCAACAGTTTCACTGCCGTGTCGCGCCCTCATTGGCTGATGTCTGTTTGATTAAATAAATTGTCCCGATTGAAATTACGATGTTTGGTTTTCTGACGCCATCGATGCAGACCCTAGTTTTATTCAACGGACGCTGGGACAAATTGTGTCATTACAGTACAGGCAGCCTCTTGGTACGTGCACCATATAGTCACACAATATTGTCACTATGGTAGCAGTCGGTAGCACCATACTGGCACTCACAAAGGTAGGCTGTAAATAGTACCCAAGTCAGTCTATTTCTTAGGTTTGAGGCTAATATCTTGCTAAACGTATATGCCTTGCGACACGTATGCGTATAATTTGATATAAAATTTGATATCTTTACATATCCAAAGGTGGGCACTCGATTTTTACGACCCTTTCTCCTTCGCTCTCTGTCTCTGTTTCTCTTTTTTTCTCTCTCTCTCTCTCTCTCTGACGTGCGAAATTTACATCTATCCAAATAGAACACCACTTGCAAGATTCATTAGCGGCAAAATCTGACTTCATTTGAGCCTTTACAAAGTCAAAATGTGTATAGAATCATTTTATCAGTTGTTTATGAGGGTTCCTTCTCATGATGTGTTTGCGAATGTATAAAAATAAACTGGTTATTTGTGCTCTACACATATAGTTATTTAAATAAAAAATAGGAAGTACACCGTGCAAAACAAGAGCTCTTTACAATTTTGTTTCAACTACAGTTAGTTCTAGAATTGAAAGTCCGATAACTCTGGCACGTAAGTTTAAAAAAAAAAAGAGTTTTATCGCAATTCAAACACAATCTATTGATAATGCCCTAATAAGTTCCGTTCAACTGAAAGAATTTGCAACGTAAGACAAACACTGGATAAAAACATCAATACCAGGTTTGATAGAGCAACCCTTCCCCTACATCCCCCCCACCCAGAGTTATCTGTAAGGGATGCCAGCGCCGCATGAAGGGAGACAATGCAGGAGAGGGGAGATAACCAACTTGGTCACGATAAAGTTTTGACATGTCGGACAGAGCCATCAGTGACAAGAAATAAACAAGGGGCACAACCGGTGTAGTCATTTATCTCGTGAAGGATGTTTGCGTTGAGACAAAGAATCGAGCTCAGAGAGAGAAAAAAAAAATTGGTGCATCTAAAAAACGCAACTGGGTTACTAGTTTGTTGGAACAAAAAAATCTAAATAAGAACAATGGTTTTATTGTAAGCATTTGATGTTACAATGCACGCTTTACATTCAACATAAAAAAAAATAAATTCAGAATTAACGCAAAAATTATTAATAAAAACAAATAGCATAATAACAGACTTATATCTAGGCTTTGTTAATTGTGTTTTCATCGGAGCGAATATTTTAAAATACTAGCCAAGGTACCCGGCGGTTCTACAAGTTGTTTTTGAAAGCGAATGACAGTAAAATAAAATATTATAGAAAATTTGAAATTATAGAGGAAACATTAAAACGGATAGTGGTAGTCTCCCTTTAGTGTCTAAAAGATCGATCACTGACCGAGGTTAACAAGCGATGTGAATATAAACAACAACACAGAAACGTGTTTTCATTCTACACAAGTACACGAAAAACATATTTGTGATTACTAGCTACACAAAAGTTGAAAAAAAAATAACTCAACTTTATCGGTTGTTAGTCGTTGTTTTACAAGAAACAAAATTCACACAATTACGTTCTGTCCGGTCACTTCAAAGGCGACCAATCGAATGTTCGAGTGCGAGCTATTTATAGAACACTACGACAGCAACTGGTGTTGGTGTTATCAAGACAAGGTGTTCACAACAAAAGGACCCTCAACAGGTCTGTATCGTTGATTACAAGGTGGCTTGAAATAGGCGGCACGCAACGTGTGGCATGGGAGATAACCAATATGGACACCGTCGTTAAGGCAAGAGTTCTCAAACAGTGGTCCGTGGGCCGGCGCCGGTCTATGAGTTATCTCATGGATCTGGGTGACGCCTTTAAGTGATACACCCCACATTTCTCCCACTGTCTTCACGCACATAGTTACCATCTTGACTTTTAGCCATACTAAAAGACGTTCACTAAAAAATTAAAGAACTTTCAGCCAGTTTAGATAAGTTATGCCGGTCATCAAAGAAAGTTTTTAATAATTTTCCGGTAACCAGCCGGCAATTAAACGACCTGCCGGTTAACAACCAAAAAAGACCGGTCACTAGTCCACGGTAAAAATTACAGCCGTTTTCCAAAGTAAAATCGTTTCAGAAACTCGAGTCTATTCGCATACAAAATGGAAAAATACATTTACGAGAGTTGAACAACGCCTAAAAAAACAACCGTAAAAGCACCCACAATCTGGATCAAGTTAGGATTAAAAAACTAAAAAACAACAACAACAACAGCGCGCCGGTACACTGATATCACCACGCACTCCCCCACACCACACTGCACTCACCAACCCGCACGACAACAACGCTACAACCGGAAAGCAAAACTTAATTCACATTATCTTTCGGGATAAAACATCGGATTTTAAAAAGACAGAGCGCGTCCTGTGTTCCCGCCAAGACGGCATGGGGTCGGGATCGCCGGCGTCATGTCAAAACATCACAAGTCAAGTCTTGGGAGCGGGGCTTCAGTACACCGCGGGCGTGGTCGGGAGGTTTTTTTGGGCGTCGTGTTAGAGTTTTGATGAAAACTAAGCCGAGCTTTCAAGTAAAGATAAAGACTTATCATGATTTTTACGAACACACACCCCCACCAATCTGTTCCGAGAATTAAAATCATGTCAAAATTTGAAAATACTTGTTTGGACATGATGCTCTGTCGTGGAGATGGAGTAGATTACATATACTATGTATATAAAGAACGATGTCCAATTGTAGTTTTTTACCCCCACAGTTGTGAGCACTATGGAGGACCACCAGAGTATAACTTAAAGTGAGTTAAAGATTGGCGGGCAGAGAAATGGCGTACATTATGGATGACTTAAAGATGACTGGACTAAGGAACAACCAGCAGAATGGAGGTCTTAAAGATGACTGGACTGAAGAACAACAAAAAGCAGAATAGAGGTCTTAAGAATGTGTTTTAACTGCATGAAAAACGGAAGCTTTACTAGAGTTTACGTTGGTATATTTTTTTTAAATACTTTTAATTAAAGGGAAGTAACTCGGACATAAAGAAGAGAAGGAACATGAACTCAGCTAATGTGAGAAAAATAATACAAACATTCAGAGGTTAGAAGTAGGTACTATTGTAATTGGCTTAGAACTTAGAATTGCTTTGTCTTTTCTTCTACTATATTTTGTGCCCTTGGTATTGAAATCTAACACACTTCGTCAATATTGTTAATAAAATAATATAAAGAGCCATGAAACAAAGACAGTTATTTTTGTTTCAGATTTAACAAGATATACGAACTGCTAACTCTGCCACTGAGTGTTGTCCTAAAAAATTCAATCAGTGACGAAAATGTTATCTTTTAGCTGATAACAAATGTTGGAATGGTGGGAAGTGCGACGAAGAAATCGATCCGGCTAATGAAGACTAATCAATTTTTTTCCCACAACTATTTTAGCTGATAGGAAAACTAAATATCATTGTCCATAGTTTTATAAACTTCACCCAAATTTAATAATTACGGAGATAAAAATTACGATTTCGTAAAATTACTTGATCAGAACATTTTCAGATTAGCGAAGAAACATGTATATAAAGTAACAATACGCGTGAATGGGTGTTTAAGACCTACATTCTGTTGGTTGTTCGTCAGTATACCTAACTTTAAATCACGAGAAGCGTATACAGATCAATGTTATAGCTACAAAGATGTCTAATATAATAAAATTATATATTTTATAAAATGTCGGTTGGTAACTAATTAGGTTCCACGACCTGAATTAAAATTAATTTAATTGAACTGATTGTTTTTTTTTTGTTTTTTTTTTGGTAAAGCTGCGGTGTTTTGTTCATCTTTCTAACGATAACCAAACAATGGGGGAGCCTCGGATGAGACCGCCAAGCTTTAGGTTAAAGCGTCTTTTTGTGCTGGACCTGACAAAAGACATGCACGGGAAACAGTGGCACGTGCTAGAACTCACAATTAACATGGAACCTGGATTAAAGTTTAATGAACTTAATGAAATGTAATCAACGGGGTTGAATTATTTACGTCACTGTGTGGGGGAGTTCGTCAGTCTGGCCTGACTAGTAATGGGGTTGATAAGCGGTGGGGGTGGGATGGTAAAAGGTGGAGGAAGTGTCGTACTATGGTAGTGTGGTGGTGGTGTGGTGTGGCAGGATGGTGGTGGCGTGGTGGGACTGGGAGGGTGGTAGTAGTGTGGTGGTAGTGTCGTGGAAGGGTGGTGTTTGTGTGGTAGTGTGATGCGGTGTTGTGGTGGGAGGTTGGTGGTATTGTGGTGGTTGTGTAGTAGTGGTGTGCTGGTGGAGTGGCGGTGGTGAGATAGTGGTGTGGTGGGAGTGTGGTGGTCGATGACAGTGTGGTGGTTGGTGATAATGTGGTGGTTGGTAGCAGTGTGATGATAATGTGTTGACGGTGTGGTTGTAGTGTGGTAGCAGTGTGATGATAATGTGTTGACAGCGTGTTGAGAGTGGGGTGTTAATATTGTAATAATGTGGTAGCTGTACCGTATCAGCGATGCATCGACCACTGTGGTAGCGATGTGGCAGAGACGTTGTAATAATACAATAGCCATGGTGTAGCAAACAATTACAAGTCAACATCCATGCACTTCAAAACACTGCCACAATTTAAACAGAAACATTACACAGAAAAAAAACGACATTTTTGATTCCCCCTTTTTGCCAACAAGTCGAGATGCTAATGCGGTTTTCCCAATTAGATATTCACACGCATTAACTATAACCGAAGGGTGAGCACTCTATAAATAGACCACCGTGAGTGCCTCTATAACCTTCAGTCTAACGATGCATTTTGCTGCATTGTGCTATAAATAGACGTGTGCGTTTGTGTGCATGCACGTCTGCGTGAGTTTGAGTGAGGGAGGTAGGGGATGTAATTTCAGAATAAAACAAAATATTCGTGGGGAAAAAAACGGAACAAAAAAAGCAACCAAATCATTGAGTGATTACTGAAGATATATCCCCAACACGGATAATGAGCAACAACAAAAGCTTCTAAATGTTGAAATTAGCTTTTGGGAATTCCCGGTATCAAAATGCTTTTAAGCCCTCACAAATGACTTTTTCCCCCCATTCTACTGTTATAGGCCAATTAGTTACGGGAAGCTGAAAGTGTGCATAAATCTATCCGTTTTTAACACGTTTTTATTAACTCAGCTTCGCGTGTGTTTGTTGTTAAAATTGACATCGAAAATTAGCCCACTTCTGATTGCTCTATAGATCTGAAATTTGACATGCAGGCTACTTTCGCCTAACAATTTCAGATGCAATCATAAAAACTAGCAATTAGAGACCGTAATTAGCTTAATTTAATTACGCCCTAAGGACCATAAAATTGAGGACATGATTTCTAAAGATACCGACAAGACTGGAGGCCTATTGACACAGTTACTTCGGCCCCAATCGATGTGATCGCGCTGGCCGTGATCGTATAGTGGTTAGTACTTCGCGTTGTGGCCGCGACAACCCAGGTTCGAATCCTGGTCGCTCAAGATTTTTAGTCCGTGTATTTATAAACACTTAGTCAAGTCATACTTAATCATCATAAGATAAAGTAGAAAATAAACTATATAAAAAACTTTTTTAAAAACCACGTTTTTCATGTGTAGCAACGGACTAAAAAGGAGAAAATAAAATACTTAAAAAAAACTTTTTAAAAAACCACGTTTTTCTTGTGGACTAAAAAGTAGAAAATAACTATTTACATACATTTGATGACAAAAAACGTGGGTCGGGCAGATGGGTCGGGAAATTTGATGGTGAACGTACCCACGTTTTTTGTCATCAAATGTATGTAAATAGTTATTTTCTACTTTTTAGTCCACAAGAAAAACGTGGTTTTTTAAAAAGTTTTTTTTAAGTATTTTATTGTTACTTTGTAAAGCGGAGAATGATCTACATTAGATGGATTATGTGACTGTTTTTGGAAGGGGGGGGGGGGGGGGTGAAAAGGAAAGTGTTTAGATCACATGTTAGATACGTCGATCTAATATCTCACACGTGCGTGGGTTAAGATTTGGTTTAACCGGAATATTTTTTTGTTGTTTTTGAAGGAATATACCAGTGTAGTACCCGAGATTTTGATTTGTAATCGGAGAGCTAAAAACTTTGTTATGCTTCTGTTCATTGGGTGGAGGGTATTGCCTTATGCATTAAAAAATATAACGAATGAATTCATGAAGATTATTAAACAATAAATATAGAGAGCCCTAGACTGATAACCCTAAAGTCTTGAGTTCAAATCCGGGTTCGAGTCAGTAAAACGTCCCTGAGTCCACCCAGCTTTAATTGGTACCTAACTTACGTTCTGGAAAGTACAGTCGGCTGGGCATAGTACTGACAACACTATACCTTCATATTCCGAGGTCACAGACACGGGTGAACTCTACTTCACTTGCCCCACGGACCGTCAGGTTCGAAAAGGGAACTTTACATTTATTTATAAGCACACTAAAATAACGTGATAAAAACACCTTATTCCTCTAAAGCTATTTTGTGTTTCATGAATAGAATTCAGATCCTATACACAATTTTGGAGTAAGTTCATTTATTACTATATAATATTAAAATACCCCCACTCACCTAAACAACACACACAGCCAGAAACAACACCACGCAACCACACATATTTAAATTTTAAAACAGCATTGGGGTAGGGTAAACGTAGTTTTAAGTTCAGCATTTTAAAAAAGCTGGTAAAATCTTGAAGACAGAGCTGAGAGATGAAGTCACTGGTCTGGGTTTGTACCTCACCTGAGTGACGTCAACAGGTGTAAATAAACTACCTTCAATTTTTTTTTTTTTTGTACTTATGTTTATGGGATAATGGGGAGATAATTTGAACGTTTACAAAAATCATCCTGAGTTATTCCCCTTTAAAAATTCGAAACGGATACTGATCGAAAGAGCAGATGCAAGAGAAAGTAAGCTTTGTAAACATTGACCACTGTTGCTTAAGAGTTAATAGGTTTGTGCATGGTACTATAAAAAAATACAGCAATATCTCGCTATTATAACTGTACTAAAATTGACGACAGGTTTAACCCTGATGATAACTTTATCGTAATAGCCTACCTTAACCCTAAACTGCACGTACGTTAAGCATGCTTTGTGTGACAATATAAATCCCAATTTAAGAGAGTTACTCCCTTACTGTGATACCTTATGACCAGGTGAGCGAGATTTGAACCAAACTAGCGAATCCCTGACTGAAAATTGATTTCAATTTCATAGGGAGAAGAATAAACACATGTATAGTAGAAGGTATGGGCATACGCAGTAACATTTTGAACGTAAGAACCAAGCGTTGTGAAAGAAATATTTAGACTGCATACAAAAACGAACAAGTTCAAATTGGGTGGTAAAGAGAAAATTGGTATTAGGTTATGAAATCACAATGGTAATCTCTGAAAGGATGGTACGAAAGGATGGTACCAAAATGTCGTGAAAAATAAATCTCTCGGTATGATACCCTACCATCTTGTCTGCTGGACCCACCCATCATAAGGAGACTCTCTGTCGGATGGTACCCAACCATCTTGTCTGCTGGGATAGTACTCACCCATCATGAGGAGACTCGCTGTCGGATGGTACCCAACCATCTTGTCTGCTGGGATAGTACTCACCCATCATGAGGAGACTCGCTGTCGGATGGTACCCAACCATCATGACAGTACCCAACCATCATGATAGTACCCAACCATCATGACAGTACCCAACCATCATGACAGTACCCAACCATCATGACAGTACCCAACCATCATGACAGTACCCAACCATCATGACAGTACCCAACCATCATGACAGTACCCAACCATCATGACAGTACCCAACCATCATGACAGTACCCAACCATCATGACAGTACCCAACCATCATGACAGTACCCAACCATCATGACAGTACCCAACCATCATGACAGTACCCAACCATCATGACAGTACCCAACCATCATGACAGTACCCAACCATCATGACAGTACCCAACCATCATGACAGTACCCAACCATCATGACAGTACCCAACCATCATGACAGTACCCAACCATCATGACAGTACCCAACCATCATGATAGCACCCAACCATCATGGCAGTACCCAACCATCATGATAGTACCCAACCATCATGGCAGTACCCAACCATCATGATAGTACCCAACCATCATGGCAGTACCCAACCATCATGATGGTTCCCTCACACCCCATGCTGGTTGATTACAAAGCATGAAAACAATGTTATCTTTTCCTAACCCCCAGTCTTAATTAACCCCACCACAAGGCGACTGAGGTTAATGAGACTTCAATGGTCACGCGACCATACCCCCACCCTCACCCTACCCCCCCCCCCCCCCCCCCCCCCAGCACACACACAAACCGATTACTGCATTAATTTGCATATTAAAAGCCCACCCCTCAACGTCATTGGTCCTTTAAGACGCCCGTGCATATGACAACACAATCAAAACAAAATCACAGCGGTCAAGATAATATCGATGAAAATGAAAGCGACGTTAATTAAGAAATTGAGAGTGTGATCGCTGGTATTAAACTCAAGACATAAATTGATCAAGCAACGAAAGAAACTTAAAAAAAAAAAAACAACAGACTAACACAAAATGCCATGATTTTAACTGCCAATTCATTTTTGAAAGTTTTTAGATTTAGAAAATATAATGTTAATTAGTACGTAAAAGAAATTAACAATTCGTGAAATTCACTAGAAAACAGAAATAAAGACGACATTTTTTACGAAAGTTAATTTAGAAAACCTCGTAACAAATAAAGCGGAAATATAAAAAAACGGTGAATAAAATGAATTTACATTATTTTAGAATCCCCTAGAGAAGGAATTATTGTATTTGTAAAAAAAAAACGTCTTTCCGTTAAAGTAATTTTTAAAATATTCCAACTTATTCAAATACAAGCTAATTCGGTTTGTTATACATTGATTGTAATTCAGACTGTTTTCTTGTTGCATTACTTACCTTTACCAGATTGTAATTCAGACTGTTTTCTTGTTGCATTACTTACCTTTACCAGATTGTAATTCAGACTGTTTTCTTGTTGCATTACTTACCTTTACCAGATTGTAATTCAGACTGTTTTCTTGTTGCATTACTTACCTTTACCAGATTGTAATTCAGACTGTTTTCTTGTTGCATTACTTACCTTTACCAGATTGTAATTCAGACTGTTTTCTTGTTGCATTACTTACCTTTACCAGATTGTAATTCAGACTGTTTTCTTGTTGCATTACTTACCTTTACCAGATTGTAATTCAGACTGTTTTCTTGTTGCATTACTTACCTTTACCAGATTGTAAAACGGTAGCATGAAGTATCTTAATTATATTTAACATTGGTGGTGATCATGAATAAAATAAGAAATAATTGCGTTTACTAATCTCTGGGTGGGGGGGGGGGGGTCATTATCAGTACAAACAAAAAAAAATGTTTACCCGAGAACCACTAAGGGCATGCACTGACCAACATGCATTTTGTAATGCCATGTAAAAGTAAAGGGGGGGGGGGGTGAGATGCCATTTCAATTCAAAGACGGACCGGACAGCGGAGCTGGCGAACTTGTTTTACCAAGTGTTGAGCCGACCCCCTCGGGATTACTTCAGACGACCTGACAACGGGGGCCGGGCCCGACCCCCCGGGCATGTACTTCCCACTTCTGTTAACGGACCTCACACTTGGAACTCGTGCCCGACCCCCCCTGATTTATGGACGGGGGTCCCTCTGACACGCATCTTGTACACCTATGCTTACGCCCTGGCCCGGGCCCCCTGCGCGCGGTTCGCGTTCTCTTTGTTGCTCGTTAACTAGGCTGACCGACTCCATTACATTGGACGCATTGCCTGGGTTATTTATGGTTGAGCTAACTAACGCGACGGGATGGTTTTATTGTTGGTACAAATAGCACCGACACGCCTCTCAAACAGACGAGGGTCGCTACTTGAAAAACATGTTGTCGTTAAACCCGCTAGATGGAGCTTTTTTTTAAAAAAAAAACGAACAATTTGAAGCATTTTAAAAGAGTGTTGAATTTACGAAATGCATGTCAAAATATTCTTAGAAACAATAAAACGGTACTTTCATTTTTCTTATGAATTTAATTTTTTTTTTTTTTTTTTTTTGTTCTATGTCGTTATTATTCATGTTTAAATTATAGCCTATATATTTGGTTCAGATTAAGGTTTAGAGCTAGGCTTATTTTAATTTCAAGTATCAATATTAAGATAGCAATGTAGAAGAATAGTTGGGTTTTTAAAACACAAAATATATTATACAGAGTGGAGGATGGCTTCTAGCAAATGTAATGGATTTTCACAGAAATATACGTGGGAACAACCAGCTTTTAAGTAATTGACAAATACCTACATCACACATAGACTAGACGAATGTAACTAATTTATAATAAAACCCACGCGAGTAAATCTCTCTTGAGGGTTAGACATACATACAAAAAAAAAAACGTGAAAAAAATATACCATTAAATCTAGCAGAGAAAAAAAAAATTCAAGGGCGGGTAATAAGCATCCGCTGTGATAAAATCTTTTCAATTTTCTCCCTTCCCTGTCGGCGATGGGGGGAACGGCGGGACTGTCAGCCTCACCATTTGCTAGGTCGTAAATAACCAGTCTACAGCGGCATAGTCCTGTCTCGTCGTGTCTCGTCCTGTCTCGCCCTGTCTCGTCCACCCGAGTGGTCCAAAAGTCAATTTCATACTTCAAGCATCAAGTAGAAACACTTTAAGAAATCTGATCTATAATTAATTGAAGTATATTTTAAATTTCAATTAAGATAAAAGCGTTTTTTTTTAAATACGCATTTTACAATTATTTCGATCATCTGTTATATTGAACTTTACCGTTATATAAAAGTTTAATTTTTAACTTCAATTGAAAGAAAAATTGATTGTGCCAATAATACTGAAGACTATATAAATGAAAAATTCTATACTTTATTAACAACAAAAACTGAGGCAAGTGTAATGAGAATTTAAAAGAAAAAGAAAAATGAAGTCCGGGAGATTGAAGGCGGTTGGGCATCAACTAGGCAATCAATCGAAAGAGATGAACTCTACTTCACCTGCCCAGGTCAGAAAGAGAACTTTCAACGCTATATCTAACAATGCTGGACATTAGCTCCGACTAAAACGTATTCTATTCAATAAGAAAGATAGAAATTACAAAATGAAAGTATTTTTTTTCTTTAAAAAAAAACAAACAAAAAAAAAACTAAACAATTCTGAAATGTAGCCTATATGAAATAGAAGGGAGACAACTAACTAAAAAAAATATCATCAATTCTAATTAACACTGACAAGTCGGCACAAGACGATAATACCCTCCCCCGAGCCGTTTATCTCTATCCCACCCCTGGTACCACCCCTATCCCCACCCAACCGCCCATCTTACACCCCCACCCCTCCCCCTTTTTACACCCCCTCGCCTAAAGACCGCAGCACCCTACTAATCACCAATTAGGCCCGTTTCACTTTGTTCACTAATTAGGGATTACAACGCAACTTGCTGTTGTCTAATGAATGACTCACACAATAGCTGGCTTGCGTCATCAAAGCCATTTACGACGCCTCTTTCAAATGCCGGCATTCGGAGAAGAAGAAGGATCTTTTCGCACGGCAACTGACATGTGACAGTCTGCTAGTGTCATTCATCACACAATTTGTCATTGGTCTAATGTCACTGTGACAGTCTGCCAGTGTCATCTATCACACAATTTGTCATTGGCGTAATGTCACTGTACCCGTCTACTTGTGGCATTCATCTTATAATTTATCATTAGCCTACTGTCAAAATGATAGGTCACTAACATAATGTCATTGTGACAGGTCGTAGCCTAATGCCAATGTGACAAGTCAAAAACCGAATGTCAATGTAAAAGATCAATAACCTGATGTCATTGTGAAATCTAATGGTGTCATTCTTCACACGCTGTGTCATCAGCCTATTGTCAATTTGACAATTCAAAAACCTAATGTCGATGTAAAAGGTCACATACCTCATGTCACTGTGACAATCCAAAAACCAAATGTCAGTGTGACAAGTCAAAAACCTAATGTCAATGTGACAAGTCAAAAACATACTGTCAATGTGACAGATCCCTAGCCTAATGTCTCTAAACATTCTCATGAACTGACAGACGAGAGCTACAGATACGGCTTCTTGACCGCTTTAATATGAGTGATAAACTCTCTAGTATTTACATCGAAACAAACAACGAACAAATCGAAAAGTAGCATCATGTCTCTATGGTCTAATAAACCATGAAAACAATGAAAATATAACGCTATTTCGTAATATCACAGCAAAATCCTGATCATAGTAAGCAAAACGTGATAAATACATGATCAATCTCAACATGTAGATGATCTGTTATGAAACTTTAGGAATCAAGTTTATCCCTTTCCTCAACAACCCCCCCCCCCCCACCCCCACAATCCATCCCCACCCCCACAATCCATCCCCACCCCTAGCCGCAACACTAACGGTGTCAAGCCCTTAAAACTCACATGGGCGTGACGGCCTGTCACGTGACATTTCATCTAGCAAAACGTTGTCAGGTCGCGTGCAGTCCTCGTGCAAAAACAAAGCTCTGATTTGCATGAGAAAGCAGAGGTCACACTCATGAAAACGAGGCACGACAAAGCGCGCGGTGCAGCACCAAATGAACGATTATGGAGAACCAGCCGGGGCTCTAAATCCATCCGACTTTGAACCAGCAGAACATCATGAATACTTGCCCTTCTTCGTTATGCTTCATGTGTCAGTTCACGAAAGGCCTTGATATTCAAGGATCGAGAACACAAAAATGTTTGTGAAACTTTTTGAAAAACCACAGAAAGAGTTGGGACAATTCGACAATCAAATATTTCATTTCTAGCTTCATAATCAGATATGAATATTAAGTAAAAATCCAAAATTATTGAATATTAATTATATACAATGGGAGATAGCAAAATTAATAGCCGGGTATCGGAAGAAATGGAAGGAAATGGTGGAGGCCCTATGTTCCATAAGGAGCACAGAGGACTAATTCAAAGTTGTTACGTTCCGGGTTGGTTTCAAATAAATGACTCTTCAAGACTTTGTTCGCTACTTTTATTCCGTCTCAAAAACATTTAAGCATAGCCCTCGTCCTAACCGCTAGCAACTAACCCCTGACAATCATTCACTCCCGCTTTTATACCGCATTCGACCTTGGGATAACAATACATAAACACACCGGGGTTAACAATATTCTAGGGTGAACTCAACTCACACACACACTCTCCCCTAAGTTAGAGACTATTCTACCCTATTCTAACCTGACCTCAAATGAACCCGTAACAAAAGTCAATTATACACAATAAGAGGGTAATTGGTTTTAAATTTTTAACCCATTTTAAGAATGTTCAAATTTAAAGTACCATCAGGTATTATTGAACCCTTTATGCACACCACTGTAATTTGTTGGAAGAGAAAAGAGTGTAAAGTGTTTCTTTGTACATACATGGTATAAGAGAATTAATACATGGTGCCCGTACTAAGCAGAATAAAAGAAAAAGTATAAAGTTTTAAAAAAAAGATGGATGGAATTTTAAAAATAGATACAATGTGACACTGACGTCACACTGGGTGTCCGAAATGCTAGAGGTCAACAGTATTTGGGACAGATGGCGTCATGCTGGGCGTCAGCAGTTTTTTTTTTAAGACGCCTTGAGTCACGCTGGTCCGGCAAAATATAAAAAAAATATATAGTGTACCGCGTCCATCCAACACAATAACCATGTCTCTAACCAATAACTAAAGCCGTCCAATGCTCCACCGACTCCACCCATCAGCACATCCCTGCTCTACACAAGAAAAAAAATACTTAAAAAAAACTTTTTAAAAAACCACGTTTTTCTTGTGGACTAAAAAGTAGAAAATAACTATTTACATACATTTGATGACAAAAAACGTGGGTCGGGCAGATGGGTCGGGAAATTTGATGGTGAACGTACCCACGTTTTTTGTCATCAAATGTATGTAAATAGTTATTTTCTACTTTTTAGTCCACAAGAAAAACGTGGTTTTTTAAAAAGTTTTTTTTAAGTATTTTATTTTCTCCTTTTTAGTCCGTTGCTACACATGAAAAACGTGGTTTTTAAAAAAGTGTTTATAAATACACGGACTAAAAATCTTGAGCGACCAGGACTCGAACCTGGGTTGTCGCGGCCACAACGCGAAGTACTAACCACTATACGATCACGGCCAGCGCGCTCACATCGATTGGGGCCGAAGTAACTGTGTCAATAGGCCTCAAGTCTTGTCGGTATCTTTAGAAATCATGTCCTCAATTTTATGGTCCTTGGGGCGTAATCAAATTAAGCTAATTACGGTCACTAATTGCTAGTTTTTATGATTGCATCTGAAATTGTTAGGCGAAAGTAGAATGCATGCCAAATTTCAGGTCTCTAGAGCAATCAGAAGTGGGCTAATTTTCGATGTCAATTTTAACAACAAACATCCAAACAAACAAACAAACGCGAAGCTGAGTTAAGAAAAACGTTTTAAAAACAACGTATTCCCCTTTAACAAAAAAAAACGTTGCTGTAACCTTATATGACCTACAGGACCCAACGGCCGGTTCAACGGTCACCAGCCGGATGAGAAAATAATTTCCTTTGTCGAGCGGCCGAGCGGAGGCACGAGAGACCGGAACAATAACCATAACTTAGTGTTGTGTCAAGTTTTAGGTCTCTGAGGGTAAACTTGTCATTTTTTTTCACCCCCCTTTTTATGCGTTGTTGTCAGAAGGGCACTAAATTTTCATCCGAAGAATGGGGGTCTTTTAACCAGATGTTGGGAACCGTTGACATTTTATCAACGATATCTGTAAAATACCACATTCGGCATTCTTTTTATTTTTTCAAAAACGAACTGAAACACATTAACCAGTATAACTGGCACGTTCACAGACGGGATTTTTAACTAGTTTTTAGTTATTTATCAAGTTCACGGAGAATTGATACACAGATACTATCAACAAACCCCAGTAACTAATCACAAACCAAATCGGGAATTTCCAGACAGCTTTAAATTAAGAAAAAAAATAGAAATTTATTTTTGATGACTTTTTTATTACCACCGTGGCAAAGTCGGCGTCCAGTGGTGGGGCTGAAAGGCTCGGCTACACTTATGATGGACATTATCTCCGGGTCTGGCTCGTATAAACGTAGACGCAAAACATAAAATAGAAAATTGGAATTTTTTGGTTTCCTTTACTGTGGAGGTAATACGCTAGGCAGGAAGACACACACAGAAGGAAATACATAGCTTCTCTGAATATGTGTGTGGGTTGAGCTAAACATATACAAAAACACCGGAGGTTTAAAGTGCCACATGAATCGCAAACAATATCGTGCCCTAGGGATAGTTTCGGAAGAGTGTGTGAGTAGGTTACACTAGACAGGTGAAGTAGAGTTTACCTGTTTCCTGCGTCCTCGGCAAATGGGTGGACTCGGGACGTCATGCGAGGTCCGAACTCGACAACTTTTGCGGGTTAGCAGGCGAACGCTCTACCATTCGACCACCCCTTCCCCCACGGTAAAAATGTGTGAATATTAAGAAACAATACACATATGAAAATCAAATGTTGGTCGCTAAATATTATCAATTGTGTGCATGAAGTATGAAGTAGAAACGCTAAATAAGTCATTTAATAATTCCATCACGTGAAAGGCTTCATACAAGGAATGGAAGGTGTGTTGGTTTTGAGTAAGTTTGTTGTTGAAAACTCGTTGTTATGTCCAAACATATACCGACAGAGTGATGACTTAGGTCACTACAACTAAGATATAAAACGTGGGATGTCTGGAAAAATAGTCTGACCATTAAAAAACACTAAAATTGCAGCTTTCCTTAAACCTAGAATTATACTCGAATTTCGGGCAAACTCTCTTGAATCGGCTTCCGTGGTAATTTTTCTTTCAGGATAACAGTATGACCAGAAAGCACACCAGCCTTTAGAGACCCACCAAAACGTATATATATATAGGGTTTGACGGAAATTTGGACCAAAGCACTCAAAATGAGGGACCTCTGAGGGGTAAAGCAGAACATTCAAATACAGAAGGATCAGAACAGTGCGACCTGAACAGTCAAATACAGTGCGATTAAAAACATATAAGACAAGAGCATTCACATTTTGGGACCCCCTAAAATGTATCACCTTAACACTGGTATTTCATGTCTCTTGTAATGTTAGATCAGCGAACTCGTCCTTGGTCACCTGAAAATTTTCTACTATAAACCTGACATCATGGGCCACCAGAAGAATACAAACAGGACTCACACACATACACACACACTTACAACACGCACAAACACACACCGGCCGGATTGATTTACTGAGGACAAACCGCCCCACGGTGTTTCGACCCCCGGAATTAGCCAGGCATTTCCTTGACCAACACTTGTGTACGTGTCTTCCGCTAGCCGGGGCGTGGTGAGTACGTCAACAGCTGGTAGACCCAGGACAAACTGGCAATTAAACCCAGCAGTCAACGTGGCCGTAAGGGGCGAGACGTCCCTGGCCATGATGAATGTAAATCTCAGCAAGAATGGCGCGTCTCAGACCTGCGGCTTCTAGAGATTCTGGGGTGTTTCATTTTATGGTCGCGTTTGTTGCAACGTTTCTGGTCGCGTTTGTTGCAACGTTTGTGGTCGCGTTTGTTGCAACGTTTGTTCTATCGTCTATGGTCGCGTTTGTTGCACCGTTTGTTCTATCGTCTATGGTCGCGTTTGTTGCACCGTTTCTGGTCGCGTTTGTTCTATCGCATGTGGTCCCGTTTGTTACAACGTTTGTGGTCCCGTTTGTTACAACGTTTGTGGTCCCGTTTGTTACAACGTTTGTGGTCCCGTTTGTTACAACGTTTGTGGTCCCGTTTGTTACAACGTTTGTGGTCCCGTTTGTTACAACGTTTGTGGTCCCGTTTGTTGCAACGTTTGTGGTCCAGTTTGCAACACCCTTATTTTCTTTGTTACACCATTTGATGCTATTTATTGCCTCGTTTATTGCTGATTGTTGCCTCATGTGTTTGCTTTTATTTGCATTATCTCAATATATTTACAGCTACTGTGGTAACCAAATACATTGACACACTAAATTATACAAACGTTTAGTCCATATAATCCTTTAATACTTCCAACATTGTATAGGGGCGATTCTCAATCTTGTTATCCCATCCTAATGTAATACATTGAAATATGCCGCTCCAAAAGCTATATCTACATGGAACCAACATCTTAAACTGAAATCAAAGCATAGCCAGAACCCTAGGAGTTTATCAAACCAGCCAACCGTAAAGTTTCATCAAAGCAGAAAAAGCTAGTTTGCAACGTGTATGCGCGGTGTTCTAAACCTCTTATAGAAGGATATATTTATTTACAAGATAACTGCGCGGCAGGTTCTAAATAACTTTGCGGCCGCGCAACCGCGCAGCCTAGAGAGAACGTTGGCTACACGTACTCCAAATATGGTTTTCGGTCCATAAAGAAATTCTCACTCTGCGTGCGTTGGTAGACGTGTGAAGAGTGCAGTTAAACCGGACTCACTCTGCGTGCGTTGGTGGAGGTGTGAAGAGTACAGTTAAACCGGACTCACTCTGTGTGCGTTGGTGGACGTGTGAGGCGTGCATTTAAACCGGACGCTTGGCCGGAGGTCCGGCATTTGTGGAGCCGTCAGCTCCTGTTAGCAAGACGCCTCGGACGAGCTGCTAATTTAGTGCCTGGCTTTCAAAGAGAGAGTGGTCAGTGCCAGGTGAGCGAATATAACGTCGGTGACCCCTTGACCCCGAGCTGACCACCTCTCAATTAACTCTCCGGGTTCAGGTTTTTGCCTGGGTAGCCCAGCCCCCCCCCCTCCCTCCACCCCCTCCCATGTGAGATAAGAACGAGGATGAGAGACAGGGGCGTGGGACGGCGTCTTGAAGATGGGAGATGGAAAAGTATAAAACTAAGCGATGCGTTATTTTAGTGCGCGTGATAGACACCCCTTCTCTCACCCTCCCGGGTCACATGCTTTACCCCCCCCCCAACCCCCTACCCACAATCCAACAGCCACGCAAAAAAAAAGAAATATATTAGACTGGGGTGGGGGAGATGGACTTTATGGCGAGACAAGGATCAACGCCAAAAGTTGAAGGAAACAACACCAGATCTCCGTGTCGAGCTATCCGATTGGTCAGGGCGAATGTGTCGAGCAACCCGATTGGTCAGCGAAGCTCTACTGACGGAGATTGTTGGACTACCAAGGAGACATGAGGTGAAAAGGAGGAGGGGGGGGGGGGTGAGAAAAAAGTTTTTTTCGGCGAAGGGGGGTGGGGTGGAGAGGGGTAGAATCCGTCGAGAGTAATCAGGACGATTGCATGTTAGAAAACAGGTCACGTGTTATGATTGATGGGCTGTTGGTAAAGACGATTTTCACCCCGACATTTTTTTTTCGACTTCTAAAAAAAAATACACGAATTCATCTAAAACACACTTTGGGAATTTCCGGAAAGACGAAGATTTCCCAAGGCTCGGAATTAAGAATATGGTTTTTAGACCTCAGAAAAAATAAAAAAATAAAAAGACTTTAATACAAATTTCGTTATCTCTTTCTCATTGTCTTTGGTGATAGAAGCAGAACAACAAAGGTCAAGGTTAGGAGGCAGAGATACTTCAATAAAACTTGTGCGATACTCGAGACATTTATTGCCGGAGTTAAAATTGTTAACAGAATTGAAATCAGGAAAACACAATAAAAAATTTAAATTGAAACAAATGTTTCCGGAAAAATAAAATAAAACAAAAAACGATTAAATTAGAAGAAGTTTAAAAAAAAATAATTAGATTATGTTTGATGTTATCCCATAATTATTAAAACATTAACTTAATCTTGGTCGTCTTGACAATGCACACTATAAAAAACAGAGAATAGCTTTACAATGTTGAATAAAAACAGGAGTTATTAATTAAACAAGTTTAATGGGGTGAACCAGTCTAGGAGACAAAAAAAAGTTAACAAACGATTGTAAGGATTTGACATTGAAAAACGATGTACATCTGTTTAATGGATCAAACAAGGAACTGGTATGAAGCGTAGAGTTATTGCATCCATTTATGACGTCCACAAAATTTCGGGTTTTAGGCCAACTATCCCCGTCCACTTCGACGAACCCCGACCCCCCCCCCCCCCCACTACTTGTGTAATTCGACACGGACCCGAACTTCACAAGTCCACACACGTCCTCAAAAGTAGATTATTTTCGGACCCCCCCCCCACTCCCCTCTTCGTGTGGACGTCATAAATGGATGACCCCTTATAAGTACTTTAAAAAAATATATTAGTTTTGTTGAGAATGACTAACTTTCTTTATAAAAGAATGAACAATTTTTAATTCATCTATTATTTAATCTTTTAATCTCCATCCATTACCCATCTTAATATTGCCCGTCGCCATCACCCCCCTTCCTCTCAACACACACTCAAAGAACTAAAGTCTACCACTGCCAAGCGGTCACCAAGATGAACGATGGTGGTAAATCAAGATTCCCACTTTTATGCCCACCCCTCCAGCTTGGAGTGGTAAAAAAAAATATCTATTCACACGGGGTTGGCCACACAGCAGTGGTATAAACGCCCCTGTGGTCCTTAGGGGCGTCGGCGCCCTGCGGTCAAGGAAACTCAAACGTTTTATTACTACAAGGTTTTAAGACCGGTTTTGGGAATACCCGTGATCTATTTTTATAACACACTTTACTTGCGAATGATTCACACTGTCTGGTTCATCTAAGTCTGGTTTTACTAGATGAAACTAATGTTGACTGGTTTAACTAGTTTGAAACAGTTTTTTTTGGTGCTCTCAAAAAATAACTGTCGTTAAAATTTACTTAATACCGTTTTAAGAAATTTCATATTCCATCTGCCTTTCGCTGTTACTAAGAAAACTTTTTTTTTCTGAACAAGTAGGGCCTATTATAAGTATTATGTAGTATTTACCTAATTCTTAAATTTCTTTTAAACCGTATAAGAATTAACTTACAAAGAACTGAAATTTTTTTTCAAATTTATTGTGTTGTTAAAATAGAATTCAGGATCAATATTAAAGGAATTATTTCAAGTGTATTTTTTTTTTGTTATAAAATAAAAGACTATTCTTTAAAGGAATTTTTCTCAAAAGTATTTAGATCCTAAAATAGAATAAAGGACACTTTTGACAAAGTTTTCGGGGAATCCCGCTACAGTAGCAACAGAACAACCCAGCCAGCAAACCATACATAAAAAAAACCCCCAGCTCCTCACACAAATCAGCCGAGGTTCCATTACCTCCAGGAATGTTCTAGAACGGCGTGTAGACATTCATCAAAGCAAATCTGGCCTTTTATCTCCACGAGCGTACGACGGCCAGCCCTGCCGACTCATGCGTTCAAAACTTGGTGCGTGTGTGTACGTGTCAGACACGGGGAATGGCCTTGTCCGACTCGATAACGGGTCGCTCACCTTGTTACCGATACGGGTTCGCGTGAGCTCGAATACCGATCACCATGACCTCTAGTCTTAAGACGTGTGTCACGTGGTAGTTGTGTGTTGGTAAAACCCGTCACAAAGCAAGTGACTATTTTTTTTTTTTGAAAATTAATGGCAGCTAACAAAAAATGCTGCTACAATTTTAAAGAGTATAGTGGTAAGTAAAAGTAATGTTCCCTTATCAAACCTGACGGTCTTTGGGACAAGTGAAGTAGAGTTCACCTGTTTCCGTGACCTCAGCATTTGACAGGATAGTTTGGTCAGCAGTATGCCCCGCCACCTTTACTTTCCCTAACCTGAGTTGGGTGGACTCAGGGACATTCTACCGGATTCGACCTCGAGACATTCAGGTTAGCAATCTAGCGCTCTACCGCAACGTCACATATCAAAGAGTATAATAAAGGAAGATAAAAAGGAACGGGGAGGGAGATGTGAAGAAAAAGATCAAAGTTCCTGTTTATTTATAGTTATAAAAATAAAATTAAAATAATAGGATTATTAGGGTCAGTTTTGAGTTAGAGGTTGATTAGAATGTCAGGGTTACAGTATGGCTATGCATTTTGTTTTCACCATGGACTAGAATTCTCATCTACCCCTCCCCACAATCATACATACGTACAGGAAAGTAGGTGGCGCCTCCGTTGAAACCTCATCTCGCCTATAACTACGAAGCAGAAGACAGACTTGGGACTTAGGTCAAAGTACTTATTCAGCTTTTTGCTTACAATTTTTGCATTTACTAAGTAGCAGAGGCGTAGCGAGGGGGGGGGGGTGCGGACCGCACCAGGTGAAACCATTTAGGGGGTGTCACCAAGGCAAAAAATAGCAAAATATATACAGTAAAGTGATTATTCCACTTAATTAAGTGATTAATTAGAGTGAGTTAAATAGTCTTTTAAGAGCAAAGTTGACAAATCCCGACAAGGGTGGAGAGGGGGGGGGGATGACATAATTAAGTGCCGCACCGGGTGATACCCGACCTCGCTACGCCACTGCTAAGTAACAGGTACATGGCATTCTCTTTAATATATACGGTGTAGTCGGATGGTAGAGCACACGGCTACCAACCAGAAAATAGCGTGTTCGGATCTCTGGCTCGAGTCTGTAGGATATCCCTGAGTTCACCCAGCCTCAGATGGGTTCCTAACTCACGTTAGTGGAGGTAAGAGCGGATGGGCAAAGTGCTCACCAAACTCTTTCTTCATCTGCTGAGGTCACAGAACCAGATGAACTCTACTTCATTTCCCCCCATGAACACCCAGGCTCAAAAAGGTAACTTTTACTAAAGCCAATAACAGATAATCTTTTAATCTGATAATAATTGTATTCAAAGAAACCAACAAAACATTTATTTTTGAAAGTACAGTTACTTGTAGGGATCACAGAACACCACGCACTAAATGACATCTAATTATACACAAGTTAAATCACATAAACAGCGGCCCAGAAGCTTGTCTAAGGTAATGAACAAGACGACATGATAAGCTAAATTAAGATCCAACCCCCTAGGAAAGAATTTATACGAGCGGGAAACCGACAGCGTGGTAGTGAAGAATTCAGGGAGTCGAAAGCCTCTTTATGAAAAACGGAAGTGTGACATCATTTTTGAAAGAAATATATTTTATGTCTATCCAAGTATCCAAGTACACGGATAAAAGTCTATCTCTATCTGTTATCTGCCGATGGAGATGACGACAATGTCTTTGAAATCGCACTCAATGATATGACCTTTGCACACAAAGAAATATCTGCAGTGGTTAGAACTCGTGCTCCTGAAGTCGCGTTCATCAGGGACGAAAACCGATCCAAGGAAATCCTAATGGCGTTCAGGAAGGTTTTCTTGGGGGTTCGCGCTTTTATGGCGCGTAAATAAGTGCGCAGGGTATCGGAAGGAATAAAAAGGAGAATGAAGAATAAATGAGAGAAAAGATGCAATGAAAGACCAGAATAAACCGACACAGCGGGATGGACTGTCAATGAACTCCGGAGTCTGGGTATGGTTTTAAAAATATATCGCGAAAAAGTGCGGGGGCGTTGATGCGCATGCGCGAGGTAAACGGACGTAGTAGGGGATAGGGGTAAATTAAACACTTAATATTTTACAAAAAAATAAAGAAACATACATTTATGTTTATATTGGTGTTTTTACGTACACAAAAATAAAATAAAAGATAAATTAAGCTAGAGATAGGGCCTCAAAAAGTGAATTTCAGTTTCTAATCAAACCTACGATCACCTGAAAGGTGGGTGGAGGGGGTGGGGGCGTAAACGTAGCTCATATGATGCTGATATAATGTAAATGTATATAGATTACACACTCTCTGGGTCCGTGGTATTAATAGAACAGCGGGCATCCTTATATTAAAAAAGGTTCCAAAAATATACGGCCCTAACCCATACGTCTATGGTTTCATAAGGTCCTGACCTAAATATTACGCCTCTCTTATAATGTAACAAAACAATGACCTTCGCCTCACTCCCGATACCTAGCAATCAAAACAATTACCTACTTCGTAGGCCCCTGGCCCCCCCCAAAAAAACAACAACAAGGACCTACTTCGGATTCCTGACCCAACAATATATGGACCTAAATCACCCCCCCCCCCCCCTGAACTTACAAATAAAATAACCTACCGCGCACGTCCCTGACCCAACAAAACAAAGACCTACATCACACACAATGACCTACCACATAACGACCTAACTTGTATGCCCCTGGGCCAACAAAACAAAGACCTGCATCACACGCCAATGACCTCACAAATAAAAAGACCTACCTCGTACGCCCCTGGCCCAATCAAACAAAGACCTACACGCCCTTGGCCCAACAAAACAAAGACCTACACGCCAATGACCTAACAAAAAAAACGACCTAACTCGTACGCCCCTGGCCCAACAAAACAAAGACCTACATCACACGCCAATGACCTAACCAATAAAACGACCTACCTCGTACGCCCCTGGCCCAACCAAACAAAGACCTACATCACACGCCCATGACCTAACCAACAAAAAGACCTACCTCGTACGCCCCTGGTCCGGGAAAGTCTTCCTTGTCGTCCCTGAAACGTTTATCCCTGGTGTTGATGAGGGCCGCCTTCTTGTTCAGTGTCTCCCTGTCCGTGTTGTACGACGCCGGACCTGTCAGACGAGACACAAAAATCTGGCTACAGAACAACGTCTTCGGCCATGTTGGGGGGTGGGGGTGTTGGAGGGGACAGCCGGGGCAGGCACTATGTAAAGACACAACCATACATCACCGTGGGAACATGCGGATTACAGGAAATGGCAGTCAAACATGTCCGGCCGACACGGTTTCCGTTGGTTACGGAGAAGAGGTGTCATGGTAACGAACATTTTGTTTTTTTTTACTCTATGCAAGATATGCGTGTCTAAGTGACGTAAGTTCCGTTTTTTAAAGAGTAACAAATCAGTGGCTTAGCAGGTAGTGACAAGCTCAGTAACTTGCATATTTGACATTTCCTTATGAAATTATATATATATATATATATATATATATATATATATATATATATATATATATATATATATATATATATATATATATATATATATATATATAGTTAACTTTCCCCTATCGTTTCAGCTGAGACAGTGTTTTAAAGATATATTTGTAACGTAGAGGGTCTGCGTGGTCGAGTCGGTTGCTAATGGTTGCTAAACCGAAAAGTCTCGAGTTCGAACCCTCGGGCAGATGAGGCTCCCTAGCTGGAGACAGTCACTCTTCTAGGGGAGACAACTCCAAAATCAAACAACTGCTGCCTTGTAGTTTGTTCTTGGTTGGACAAAGGCTATGGAACCAAATCCAAAAAGAAAAGCAGGCTGAAATCGGAGTCAATGGCCTCAATAGCGCATAACCAGTTGACACGTAATCCTTAATTGTGATGGAAGCATGGTCGAGTCGGCAAAGCTCATGGTTGATAAATTCGAAAAAAGTCTTGAGTTCAAACCCTCTGGTAGATAAGGCTCGATCCCTCCCAACACTAAAAATTAAGAACGAAGAAGAAGAACATATAAGACTTTTTAGGAGCAATTTTGAGTTTTAAAAAGTTATCTAATGCGCAAAAAATACGGTATTAGGATCACGAAAATATGAGTTTCAAGCCACATTTAGTACTAGTGTCGTGGATTTAAAAATGTAGAGCAAGACTCTATGAAACAATTAATTGCTGTCTAATGGAGACCGCCATTAAAGGTCTTGTAAAATTGGGATGCGGTATAAAACAGAGGCGTGAGTCACTGGCCCATTATGCTAATACACGGCAAGGGATTTCGCGAAAAATGCGAAGAAATAAAAGGCCTAAACAAGATGGACTCTGTCGTCAAAGAATTAACATACCGAGCTCGTTATAATATGGGAGGCAACTTGTTTTTTTTTGTTAAAATATCAGAAGAATATCAATTTGTTGATTTAAATAATTTTTTAAAATGAAATGAATGTGTTAAATAAAAATTGTTTAAAGTTAGCTTCCCCTCTATCGTATAGAGATCCCCTGCAAAAATGAAAATTTACTTTTTAAGCAAGTTTTTATTTTATGAATGTAATGCGATATAAATTATTTATGTCTTAGAAAAAGATTTTAAAAAACTAATTTTTAAAGTGTTAATTTTATTTATTTTGATTATTTAAAAATGCTTAATAAGATTTATTTTTAAAAACGTATAAAGTGAATCGATAGAAAACGCATAATTTGAAAAAAAAATGCTTCTCGTCCCAAATAATGTTGAAAATTATAAAACTGAGTTTAAAAAGAATTATTTTATATAAAAAAAAATTAAACCTTATTTAAGTTTCTTAAAAAATAAGATGTTTTTCAATTTACATTGATTGCACTAATCTTTGAACTTTTTTTTTTCTAGAATAGCTTTCATATCTGAATATCGAATCTGTATTTGAGTTTCTTAAAATTAAATTTATTTTCTTTATGGTTTAGCTGGCTGACGTGAAATCGGGTCATTGTTTTCGTTTCTTAAAATGTTGTTTTAATTTAACTTTATTTCTGTTTTTCATATAATAAATGTCGAGACATGCTATAACGGTACGTCTACATTTCCTGAATTTTCTTAAATACACATTCAACGGTTTATATTTAGAAATCGTCTGCACGAACTTCAGATAACTCTAGCTGTAAATGCCCGACTGAATTTTAAATAGAAATATCTTTTTCAATACCAGTTAACCTCTGTGGAACCAGTTGCTGTTGTTTTTTACTTTGTTTTATTTTTTAACTTTTTTTTTTTTTTTACTTTTTTTTACTTCTTGATATTTTTTTCTTTTTTTTTTCTTCTAAGCTCAATATCAAGAACAAATAAGAAGGATGCGATGAAGAAGCTAATAACAGTGAAGGAAAAAAAAAGAAAAAAGGAAAGACAGAAGGATACGCCCCCAACTGATTTCCTCTTTCAATAAATCACTTGTTGCATAAATGAAGGGCGGTAACTCTCCGAGCGGCGTTTAGTCATGCAACAGGGGATGTAATCTGGTATTAACCACATCAGTGGGTGCCGATTGAAGAAAACACATGCGGGCTGGAGGAGGGGGAAGGGTGGGTGGGGTAGGGGGGGGTACAGTAGAAGATGAGGTTTTGGTGGCAGGGTCAATAACAGGATTTGGTGGAGTTAAGGATTTCAAGATCACTGTGGAAATACTATAGATGTGTTTTTTGTTGCAGGGCCAATAACAGGATTTGGTAGATGATGTCAAGGTCAAGGTTGTGGTGGAATAGTGGCGTTGTCAGAATTGTATTTGGTGGAGTGTAGAGTTGCAGAGTGATGTCTATGGTGGAGCGGTAGCGTCAGGAAAGTTTATGGTGGAGCATAGAGTGGCAAGGTCAAGGCTGTGGTGGATTTGGTGGCAAAGTGAAATCTATGCCAGGGTGGATTAAACTGTGGTGGCGCCAACACACACGGGGATGCTGGGATATAAAAAGCATGACTTCAACTCGTATTTTAATGTATTTTAATGAATGTGAAATTCAACTTTTCCCCCAGCCTTCACGATGATCTTGTAGCAACATCAGGGGCGGTGCGGACCGCACCGGGTGACACCATTTAGGGGGGGGGGGTGACACCAAGGCAAAAAATAGCAAAATATATAGAGAAAAACATGAGGGGGGGGGTGCAAATCGAAAGTTTGAGGGGGGGGGGGGTGCAAATCGAAAACTTGAGGGGGGATGCAAATCGAAAGTTTGAAGGGGGAGGGGGGGTGCAAATCGAAAACTTGAAAGTTTGTCCCCGGGAAGGGTCGCTACGCCTCTGGGGGTGACACCATTAAGTTCCGCACCGGGTGACACCCGACCTCGCTACGCCACTGAGCAACATTCAAATGTGGATTTTAACACCAGCTTCCACACTCCTAATCAGATACTGCCCTCAAACATAACTCACAAGACAAACATTCCGTTTGCTGGTTCCCTGTATTAAAACAGTCTACACTGCGTGGCCTAGCGGTAGAGCGCTAAACTGCTTAACTTACCGTCTCGAATCAGGGTTCAAGTGTCAACCCAACTCTGATGGGTACCTAATTCTCGTTAGGGAAGGCAACGATGCTGGGCATAGTGCTGACCACACTATCCCTTCATATGCCGAAGGTAACCGACACAGGTGAACTCTACTTCACTTGCCTCATGGCTCATCAAGACAAAAAAGGGAACTTTACTAACTTTATTTACACAGCTTTAGATAGAGTCAGGAAATAACCACCAAGCTTTTACATATCCCACCCCAATTCTCTCCCCGCGTGTTAACCAGAGCCCACCCAGCTCCGAATAGAACATGGCGTCAGGTAGAGGAAGACAAGATGGACTAGGCCGAGTGGAGGATACACATCTACACTATAAATCGTTAGAAAACAAATTATCTTTACCCCCAGCTCGCCAATTAATTTACCGTCTGAAACAGGTTACCTTTTCGGTAGAGGTATTTTAATTTACCTAATAAAATAGAGATAGTTTCATTTACAAAGATAAGTGGTCTAGTTGTTATATATATCCATTTTTTTTTTAGTTTGCAAAGTTGAAATATTACTGTTGCTGTGACTACTAAACACGTAATCGAGAAAATAAATGTGTGTATTCGTTGGGATTTAATTTTAAAAACGTTGGTTACATTTTAAAATTCAAATATTGGTCATATCTATAGACAACTAATCAAGCAAAGCAATGTGAAGGATTCACATTTAGCAACACAATACAAACAGGTTTTAAAACACGCAAAATTGAGGCGTTTTCCGGGTCGTTTGTTATAGTTTGGTTTCTAAAAATAGACGAATGGGAGGAGCGTGGGAGTGGGGGGTGTTCTAGAAAAAAGGGAGGGGTGGGGGCAGAATATCATGACTCAAAAGGACGGCTGTAATAAACGAGGGAAATATTTAAATGCTATGCAAAAGACGCGATATTTAATGAATCCGCGGCGGAACTCTCCTCTGCGCATGCCAGGAAGAAAAAAATATAAGGGAGAAAAAAATCTTTATAGAAAAATGATTTACTCAACATCATTAATAAATGTTTGGGGGCGGGGGGGATCTTGTTTGCTCACAGTTGCCATTCCTTGACCGCGAGTGAGTTTTCGAGAGTATGGAGGAAGGGGCGGAGAGGGCGAGGGGTAAGGGGGTAGGGAGGGGGGTTGGGACGTGAAGACGGTATGCGGTCCCGAGATTAAATCAACAGTTGGGTACACAATCGGTGCCAGTGTTTGCCGTCCGGTGATCACGTGACGGGGAAGGTCAACAGTCATTGGCCAGTTGCTGGTCACCGGTCCACTGTTTGCTTATTATGATCCACCAGACCGTGATTAGCCTCACGTAATTAGCCGCACTGTTCAATCAAGCGGGCACATTTATTTTTGTCGAAAGACGATCGAAATCGTTGGAATATTTGGTCGTGGATTGGTTAAAAATTAGCTTAATCGTGTAATGTAGTGTAGAATAGGGTATCAACAAGTAATTAAAAATATATATTAGCCTGTTGTAATACTAACTGGTGATGTTTAAATTTCGATAGCTTAATACTTGGAGTTTTCTTTTTAAATTAATAGTTGCAAATGTTTTAAGATGTTTTCCAGCTCATTAGAGGATCCACTCTATGAAATACTGCTGTAAGGAATACCGATGTAAATAACAAGATGAATAAATGAAGTTGAGGAAGTTTACGTTTTTCTGAACGCATTCGGGCAAATGTCCATTCGGGCATTTGTTGCATTCGGGCATTTGTCGCATTCGGGCAAGTGTCCATTCGGGTATTTGTCGCATTCGTGCATTTGTCGCATTAGGGCAAGTGTCCATTCGTGCATTTGTCGCATTCGGGCAAGTGCCCATTCAGGCATTTGTCGCATTCGGGCATTTGTTGCATCCGGGCATTTGTTGATTTCGGGCAAGAGTCCTTTCGGGCAGTTGTCGCATTCGGGCAAGTATCCATTGGGGGCAAATATCCATTCGGAAAAATATCCATTCAGGAAAGTATCTATTCGGGCAAAATGTCTTGAAGTAAAACCTCCGGCTCCCGTTCTGAACCAGGATCTCCTCCAACCATCCCAGATCACGGCTTGTCCAATCACAACCTAACATATCGCCAGGGCCCAGATCCCATTTGTTCTAGCAGCTAGACATTGATTGAACCCAACATTTCCTTCCCCCACAATCTCAAACACAAACACCCGCGCATAAAATGGAATCTAATTTCTCCCCCAGTCAAATATATATCCAATATGTATCTCCTTCACGATAGTGATGGGGGCGAGCAGGGCCGGTTAATGAAAGTCGTTTGTCTCTCATCAATGTGAACCTCTATTTACCGAACCCTCCGTCATGATCGCATCCTCCCAGATATAACAGATATATGTAGATACAAAGAACTTAACCTTGCACATATTCCGTTATCGCTCACTTTCTTAAAATCTAATCCGTAAATTGCATTACATTAAAAATAGCTAATAATATAAAAAAATGAAAATATTTTTCTTGTTTACAATAAAAATATAAAAAAATAACCCGTGATTTATTGTTTTTTCGTGAAAATAATTAACTCCCTTGACCTGATTGAAGGCGAACCTTTGAGACTTATTCTATCATTTAAGGCTCCCATCGGGGGGAATTCCATATCAATCTGTAGCTCTAGCTAGACATGGAAATAACCGACCCTTCAAAAATCATCCAATCTTCAATCTTTTTTCCTCGCACTGATCATTCAATATCGCGCTTACTTTAACAAGATTTCCCTGACACCTACTTGCCTCATGCTTTAAGCATTGGACCCGGGCAATTGGAATAAGCAGAACGGGAAAAAAAGACGGAAAAAAAATAAAAATAAAATAAAAATGACAGTTCGAAATCATTATCTGCCAATCGTGTTAAGATTATATTACTTCGAGTTTATTTTCGCCGACATAAAAATCAGACTTTGAACATATATTTTTATTATCGTGCAGGGAAAATACATCATCTAATTTCATTGCCTGCTTAGGAAAAATTGTGCGCAGCAAAAAAAAAAAAAAAATAAAAAAAAAATAAAAATAAAAAATAAAAAAAGATGGCCGCTGGAACATATAAATGATGGGACGTTCCCAGAAAATCGTTCAATATAATTTTAAGGATAAACTACACAAACTCAGATGACGGAGTGTACATCCGCCTCGTTTGGAAAACGTATCATTTAAACATATTTATTCATTTATCTTGCTAATAGATGCGGTCACTTGTTAGATGACGATTGGTTTTTTTTTAAATCACCTTTTATCACTCCCATAATCTGTCAATAATCTTTTTGTGTGGGATTACTTTGTCAATAATCTTTTTTTGTGGGATTACTTTGTCAATAGAATAAATATTTTTCTCATGCTAAACATTCGCCCATGTTGTATGTAGTCAGCCGATGTGAATATTAGAAATGTTTGGTTATAGTTTAAAGATTAAAGCGTTATGCTAGGTACTTCATTTCTTATTGTAATCATACTATTGTAATCAATGCTTACGGACGTCAGGTAGGATTACCCATGGCTTAAGACTTTGATGGGAAACAAATTTATATTTGACGTAACTGGCCATTTTAATGTCGCTTGATTGGTGTAGATCATAAAGTCGTGTGATATTTAAATTAGATTTTTAATAAATATTTAGTTTTTCAGTCTATAAAATATTTCTTCTGATTGTATCCAATTAAGGCAATCTTGAAGGAAGGTAAAGAAAAGTTCTCTTAAAAAGAATAGACTTTAAACCAATAACCACTTTTAGATTTAAAACATTGTATTTTTTCTTATACTTTTTGTTCATCAAAAGCAGCCGAATCATTTGTTTCGCTTTGTAATACAAATAATGAAAAGAAAAAAAAACGATTGCTTACTAACGCTAAGACGTGTGACGTCATCATTTCCGCCCCTCTCTCCCCACCCCCTCCCCAGTGAATCACATTTGACGAACAGGATCTTCCTACTCTGCAGTACTCCCACAAACTTTGGGCGAGGTTACTTGGTGCGTTCCACTACCTCTCTCACCCCCCCCCCCCCCCATCATACCTCCTCCTAAGCTGGCACCCCTCCCCTCAACTTTAAAACAACCCCTCTTTGTTCTTGTGTCGCGCTATCCTCTTAACTTTATCACCCATAGGACTATCACAAAAGGAAGCTTTTATCCGCTCTTCAAAACCAGTTGTAATTATAATCAAAAAGATAATTGTAATCAACTAATAAATCTACAAGGCACGAAACAGAAAGTTTGGAGGAATGAAGGAGGCGGCGATTAAAATTTTGCGAATAGCTCTTAAAAACACTACAAACATTTAGCCTGCTAGAAGAAAAAAAAATAATATTAAAAAAAAAAAAAAAACTCTTTAACTAAAAGTAAAGCCAGCCAGTTTTCTAATCTTTTGAAGAAGAAATAAAATTCAAATAAAAAAAAAACGACAAAAAGATAAGCAGCGTATACCGCGTCAGTTCCATTGGGGTAAAAAATTTAAAAATTCCGCCGCTGATATATTTTGTTCTTTAGAATACCATACTCAGACACGTCATCGGTGTGTGTGTCCTTTCTTCATGTCCGTGGATGAAAATAATTACAAGATTTACTTTACTCTTAGACATGGGCGACTCACTTCTATTACCCCCAACCTCACTCCCTATCACCCCCCTACACTACACCCCGCCTACACCACACCCCCTACACCACCCCCCCCCCTACACCACACGCCCCACCCCTATATGAACCTGGCTATGACGGATGGAATAAAAACTTTATTCGGCACGCGGGCTGGCACGAAATGTGTAATGTTGACTGTAGTGGATGGCAGAGATAGATCTACATCGCACACACAAACGTAGGCCATCATTTCTCCACAGTTTTCCATTGAGTAAATATAAGTTTCAATTTTTTTTTACGTCAAATAGAAAAAAAATCACCATCCATATCCACAGTGTATTTATAGAATGGACAGCTGGATGTGGTGTTTATTTTTTTCATTAATATATATATATATATATGTATATATATATATATATGTATATATATATATATATATATATATATATATATATATATATATATATATATGTATTTCCAAAGAAAAGACCCTATACCTAATAGCCCTTCCCCCTTGTGTTATCTACCCAATGTATCTGTACCCCAATCCCATTACCCCCGAGCAATTGTAGACATTCCAATTCCAGATACTCATCTCTGCTGGATCCGAACCTTTTACGAAAACGACGTATTATAACGGACATGCGCAGTTGTCAAGCGTAGAAAAAATGGCGAACAATAAATAAGTCGATCTGATACAGTTTTTTTGCTGTTTATTTTTGTGCACCCAAAAAAATAAATTGTTTAGACGATTTATGTTAATAAAAAACCTAATCAGATTTTAAATATTTCTTTTCTATATATTTATCTTTAAAATAAATAACATTTTTCAGTCTTTTTTTTTTTAACGCAAGGTAATACGAACGCATCAATGCGAATACATAATCAAGAAATTGCATTGAACTAAACATTTCAAACGGTCTAGTATTATTTAGAACTCTATTTCAGCTGTAGACTGCTAAGAATCTATACATGAAATAAAGACATTGACTCACAAACGTTTAACAGAAACCAAATAAAAGCGAAAAGTCCAAAATTCACTTAAACCTCGAGACATAGCTCCGTGGTGACAACTTCCTTCACTTCATCAACGAAAGAGCTCGGCGGAAAGGGCAGACAATCGCTTATGATTACATCCCTTTTGACACCCAGCTAAAAGCAACAATTTGGCCAGGGCTTGTCCGTGCGAGCCAAAACCCGAGTTGCCGCATCAGCCGTTGAATAGAATGCGTCATTCGTCTATTGAAACGAACCCGCTTCTTTCCGTTACATCTAAGTATATTCGCCATTTACGGACCTCCCGGTTGGCTTTTGAGAAAGTGAAGTTAAGTGTAAGATTTTAGTGAAGACAAATGAATGGGGAAGAAGGTGGCTTGATTTTTAGAGGATCAATTTCTTCGGCAAGACGCGTTCAATTGTTTTCTTTTATTTTGGCGTGGTCTTAGTACCGTGGAGCGACGGAGATTATAGTTGTATTAGAAAAACATAGTGGGGCAGATATTAGAGCAATAAGTAAGCGCGACAGTACTAGAAGTCAATACTAATCAAAGCTGTGAGGTTAAACTAATCTGGTGTAGTTAAAATGTTGCAGCGGAAAATCTGAAGGAAAATACGTATAATTGTTGTCAAGCTGTTCCCAAGAAGCCAAAATGCTACATCATCACGAACCGGAGTGGGCGTTGGAAATGCCACTGCATATTAACATTGCCGAAGGGTGTTTTTGCATTTCATAAATTTGATAAGCGGCCTTTTATTCAAGTTATGTTTAAAAACAAATGCGGACAAAAAAAAACTATGTAGCGTACACGTACACAAACACTTTAAGAAACAATAACGATTTAGAAAAGCACATGTAATGATTACATATTAATAACGACTAAGTTTGTCATCTAAACCAACACAAAAGTTTTCTTTTTCTACTGTTGGAAAACCGGTAAGGGCCTATATTTGCATAGGTTTATAATAAGGATCATCATTTGTCGATCTTAATTTTTAATAGGTTAATAGGTATTATCGTAGAAAAGATTTCATGAGTTCGAATTTTGATAGGCCAACTCAAATAAGTTTCAGCCTTTCAATCAACCACAGTATATGTAACATCGAACGTAGTCAAAAAGACATGTGACCTGTATGTTTTACAGTTGTGACATGGACAATGGTCGAGATGACTTTTACATGTGACCTCTCTATGTTTTACACCCGCACGAGACGACCCCCACAGTTTAGCATATCACTTGAACAAGACAGGATGGTGATTTATGCTAAGTGCATATGCTAATGTGAAACGGTATCCGACCATAATCCTCTCACCCCCACCCTCCCACCCCCGGGGCAAGCAGTCCGGCGTCTAACGATGGTAGCTGACATGTTATTGAAGGATGTTCTTGTTGGGTGACCGGAAGTCGATGCCCTCCTCGTCTCACCAGCTCGGCTTTTGCAAAAATAAGAGAAATAGCCCTGATACAGATGGATTCACCTGCAGCTAACTCAGGTAGACACATCTGATGCTAGACACACCTGATGCTAGACTCACCGGATGGTGACAACACCTTTACACACCTGATGCCAGACACCTGATGCCAGACACACCTGATGCTAGACTCACCGGATGGTGACAACACCTTTACACACCTGATGCTAGACACACCTGATGCTAGACTCACCGGATGGTGACAACACCTTTACACACCTGATGCCAGACACACCTGATGCTAGACACACCTGATGCTAGACACACCTGATGCTAGACTCACCGGATGGTGACAACACCTTTACACACCTGATGCCAGACACACCTGATGCTAGACACACCTGATGCTGGACACACCTGATGCTAGACACACCTGATGCTAGACACACCTGATGCTGGACACACCTGATGCTAGACACACCTGATGCTAGACACACCTGATGCTAGACACACCTGATGCTAGACACACCTGATGCTAGACACACCTGATGCCAGACAAACCTGATGCCAGACACACCTGATGCTAGACACACCTGATGCCAGACACACCTGATGCTAGACACACCTGATGGTGACAACACACCTGATGCTAGACACACCTGATGGTGACAACACACCTGATGTCAGACACACCTGATGCTAGACATACCTGATGCTAGACACACCTGATGTCAGACACACCTGATGCCAGACACACGTGATGCCAGACACACCTGATGGTGACAACACACCTGATGTCACACACCTGATGCTAGACACACCTGATCACAAACCTGATGCCAGACACACCTGATGGTGACAACACACCTGATGGTGACAACACACCTGATGGTGACAACACACCTGATGCCAGACACACGTGATGCCAGACACACCTGATGGTGACAACACACCTGATGTCAGACACACCTGATGTCAGACACACCTGATGTCAGACACACCTGATGCCAGACACACGTGATGCCAGACACACGTGATGCCAGACACACCTGATGGTGACAACACACCTGATGTCAGACACACCTGATGTCAGACACACCTGATGTCAGACACACCTGATGCCAGACACACGTGATGCCAGACACACGTGATGCCAGACACACCTGATGGTGACAACACACCTGATGTCAGACACACCTGATGCCAGACACACCTAATGGTCAACCCACTGATGCCAGACACACCTAATGGTCAACCCACTGATGCCAGACACACCTAATGGTCAACCCACTGATGCCAGACCTACCTGGATTCTCTTTGTCCGGTTGCCGGACGATGACATCTCGGGGCGGGGCAAACCTTGTGGCGGCCGACAAGAAAGACGTCTGCTTGCGCTGGGCGGCCTGTGACCTGGGCTTGGCCATGGTGGGCTTCACCTGGCTCTTCTCGAAAGCCTCGGCCACGTCATAGGACCCCGGGGGTGGAGCATCCTGAAATACACACAAATTCGGGAACGTTAGCGTTTAGCTTAAAGTTTAGTTGCTTTAGTTATAAATAAATAGGCTAAATTTTATCTTTATCTTTTTTTTTTTCGTTATTCCCAAGACACTTACGGCAGATGAAGCAGAGTTCATCTGTTTCAATGAGGGGTAGTTTGGCCAGCCATATACCCGGAAGCCTTTACTTCCCCTAACTTGAGTCAGGTACTCATCAGAGCTGAGTGGACTATGTGACGTCTGAAGGTCTCAAGCCGGAAATTTGACATAAAGTCGACAAACACGTACCTTTTTTTTTTTTTTTGAAAAAAAAAGCCCACTTTTTATTCGAAAAAAAAAAAAGAAACCATTGATACAAGTGGAGTAAATTTAACAAAAGCCCATACGTTGAAGCCCTACTATTACAATTCCTCTTTTAAAAAACAAACACAATTCAACATATGTGAGTACACCAAAAGCCCACCATCTCCCTTAGAACAATATCCCAGCCTTGTGTGGCTTGTTCAAAGCCCACACTAGGGCAGATAAAACGCCCACTACACTTGAAAGAAGAAGAAGAAAAAACAAAGTGTACTTGAATGGCCCCTTTGGATCAACCCACCCCCCGGCTCGCTATAAACAGGGATTACTGCAAGGTATACTTATGTCCCGGGATTAACGGAACGTTGTTGTTCAAGGGCCGAGAACTCTGTGTGGTCCTATCAGAGTTAATCTCAAAATTAGCTTCCCTTCTCAGTTTGTACTGATGGAAGTTTGGTAGTAGTTCTTTTTTTTTTTGTTTTTTTTTTCTGTGTACACGTGTGATGGATGATGGATTAAGCCAGGCTCACGATAACAATCAAGTTCATTTCGCCCCAACCTGATTCACTTCAACATTCGTATTCACTTCAACTTGATAAAGTTCAAACATATTTTAGTTCAACTATATTCACTTCATCGAGATGCTTCGTTTCAACTTAAATCATTTCACTCCTATATTTAGTTCAAGTATCATTTGATCACCCCATGCGGATCATCTCAACGACAGAATCGTTGAGCCTCTCTCCGACTGTGTCGTTGAGAATAAAACCCTTTGGTGGTTTCTCAGTCAACACTGTCGTTGAAAATAAAACAATAATTAAACATGCTCTCCACAATTAGGAAAGCATAAACTGTAGGTGTTTTGAAGCTAATATTCCAGCCATTTTGTTTTGACGAGAGCTAGTCCAGGTCTAGATCTAGACTAGATCTACTTGATCAACGATTTACACTGATGTAAAATCTACGTAAATCTACAAGATCTAGATTTACATTTAGATCTAGATCTAGAAATCTACATTATTGACTAGAGAGAAAAAGTTAAAAGTATGCCTAGTGCGTCGAAAGTAAATGATAGAATCTAGATCTAGAATCTAGGCCTACCTAATTTAATAATTTTTCAGTAGCACTAGTCTAGATTGACTAGATAGTAGTATAGAAAGATAATTATTTCCGTGGCATATCTGTCCTTTAGGATCTATTCAATTTTAAATCTCTTCTATTTCAAATTGTTTGTAGATCTATATCTACAAGCTTAGGCTTAGGTCTAAAAATATACTAAAGCTACACATTATTCATAAAATTAATGCCATTAATGGCTAAAATTCACTGAGCATTGTTGCACTTATTAAGACTTAAACGTAAGGCCTAAATACTAAATAAAATTATTACGGTAGCTTAATTTTCTTGACAGCTTTTCTCTTCTTTTTTGCCATGCTTAATTTAAGTCACTTTCATGTGCTGGTAGCTTAAAATAAAACTTGTTTAGGAAGTTTATTTCTTTCTCCCTTTCATAATGCTGCAAATATGAGTAAGACGCTTATTATTATAATTAAATAGCTGCGATAAATAATCATTTGCATCTTTTTGGGGGTATTTCTTTTCCATAAACTGTGAAATATGGTATCTCAAATTTTGCGCGTAACTCAAAGCGAAATATTACTCGCTCAACTGCTCGTATTTAAAAAATCTGGTATGTCGAGGCACTAGAATGTTGAGGTACCACAGGATCTACTATGTATTGAAAGAAAACATAAATTAATTATAGAATAATAGGCCAATATAGTAATAAAGTATAGCTTTAGATTTTATTCAGCCTACTAATAAATAATTAAATAGGCCTAAAGTAGTACTAGATATTAGATAAATCACTAGTATTGTGTAGGGTTATTTTTATTAAAAAAAACAGATCACATCTTATACTTGACTTATACATTAAGGCGGGCTCAATAAAATAAAAATAATTTATTTAGGACCTAGGCCTATGTTTTGGAGATCTAAAATTCTAAATGAAAAATAAATTATTAATTAGACCAACAATAGGCATAGTAGTCTAAATCTATTTTAGTATTTAAATTTAAGGCTCGGCCATCTACTAAAAATTTTATAAATGTCATAAAATGGCCTACTTTATTATAATTACTAATTACTATTAGGCCTAAGTTAAAACCAGACCTAGCCTATTTTATTAGTAGAGTTAAGATGTTATGGCCTTTTGTAAATTAATGTAATCAGTGTTAGATTATGATATCGATCAAGCATTTATTATATAATATCGGAAAGGGGCCTAGCACTCTCTTAGTCATTAGTCTATTATTAGGTCTTACAAGTAGTTTAGCCTATTTATATATTATATAGGCTGTTATTTAAATTAGGCCAAAGGCTTATTAGGAAAAGGCTTAATAGGCTTTAGTTTTTAATTAGGCGACAAGGCAGAGGCTTAATGTTGCTTATAGATTTAATTTGAAATTATTATGATATACGCTGCTCTGCGGCTATCACTTAACTATAGACTACTATAGAGTATATTATAGCCTAGGCCTATCTAAATAAAATAATTCAACTCACTTAGCTTACCATAATTTTTAAAAATGTTTAGTTAAGTATTCAGCTCTCTATGTCAGCTAAGGCCCATAATTGTAATTATCCTACTGTTAGATCTATTAATTATTTAATGATTAGTAGGCCTAATTATAGGAATTAGGTCTGATACATTAAGTCCTATATATTGGTCATAGAGTAATACTATTGGGCTAGTAATTATATACAATATCTATACAAACCTACTTATCGTTAATTTGGGAGTCTTTGCATTGGCCTTAGTTTTCAGATGAAGCAGCCTAATTTTTTATCAGATTATACCATAAAATCAAAAGTAGACTTGTAGATCTTTTTAAAACAAGGCATGAAATATTAATTTAAATAATATAAACAAATAGCCTAAATAACAACTACACAAAGTTAAAGTCATAATAACTTTTTATAAAGGTATCTTGAATTTCAACTGGAGGTAGTTTTGATAAATATTAGTATTCTGAACATTAAAATAGGTAGACTTAACATAAATTTGTTCTGAAAACATATTTAGAAATTGGTTTTAAAAAATGAGGTTAGGATTGGGGTGATAACTAGTTGAGGATTAGATATGAAATTCATTGTGTTTATCCATGTTGTAATTTCTCTTTTACAGGTTCACCCAAAAAAAAGGGAAGATCTGATTTTTACCAGTAATAAGACTACAGCATACTAAATGACACAAGATGTTCTTTCTCTATTACCTCTTACATTTGACATAAAAGCAGGAAAAGGTATGACAATTATTAATAAGCTGCTTTAAATTTTATAATTTGTTTTTTATAACTTGATTGTACCATTTTTATTTCCAATGTTGATAAATATAATTTAGTGTCATTTATATTTTAAAATATTTATATTATACTAGATATAATATACTTCTATAATATTACTATCCAGGTTTAACAGTCTATGCCTACAACATAGATTATGATAGATCTCCAGGACTAAAAGTGCAAAAAATTGCAATCAGTATATCACAAGTATTATAACACACGCATCTAATCTGCTTCAGTGGCGAGAACTGGGTGAATCCTCTCAAACATTAATCAGGTAAGTTATCACAAGTTTGCTTTGGTTTATTTTGAACATGTTGATTGAGATAGATTTTTATTTGTATAAATATTGTATTTAAAAAGTATTTTACCTAGTAAAACCAAGTCAGTGGTGATGATTGATACAATATGTATTTTTTAAAATATTTAATAATATTTTAAATATGCTGATTTGCAGGAAGGAAATATATATATATATATATATATATATATATATATATATATATATATATATATATATATATATATATATATATATATATATATATATAACATCATTTAGTGGTTTGTCTTACAAATTTGAATTATTTAGTTACTTAATCTGTCTTAACTGCTCAACAGGAACTAGGCATACCTAATGAGTGTCAAGCTGATACAGTAGATGTACAGAAGAATTTTAACACAAGGTAAATATTGATAAATTTTAAGTTTTCTTTTTTTAAGGTTACATGTAGTGTTTTGGGAGAAAGGAATTAAATTATTTAAATTAGGCCTAATAGTTTATTTCTCTATCTTATGTTTCTCTTAAAATAACTTAAATTTTTACCCCTTTATCACTAAAGCAAAATTTATAGATATCTATGCCATGATTCATCTCATTCAATCACTTTTTTCTTGTTTTGTTTTGATGTATTAAACTAATTTAAACTAAAGATTATTTTTTTTTTGCTAATTTTATTATTTCAGATGGATGATTAAGAAAATCATTTTGTTTTGTTTCAGGAAGTGAAAAGTGATGTAAAAGGCAACTAATACTTCCATCTACCATAGTTAAACAAGAATCTGCAAATGGTGATAATTGCAATAATCTTGATATGTTAATGTTTGGCTTTATAATTATATGCCATTGTCAGGTTTGATAAATAAATTATTTCTCAAAATTTGATGTATTTGGTTTTTTACTTTGTACATAAGATGCAAGTGATTGAAAGCTGAAAAGTGTTGTATGTAGTTATAGTATTCCCAGCACAAGTTGACATTAAAACAGCTGAAGCCCTTTAAAAAAAAACACAAAAAAAAAACAAATAATCTAGGAATGCTGTTTCTATTAGCTGAGCACGGAAAAGAACTTAATTGTTTACCAGAGAATACTGTGACGCAGTTTGTACTCCAGGCAAAAAGTGCCTATGTTTATTATTATTAAGTTAAAGAAAAGTATCAAACAAACAGGATAATATTAATAATAAAGACCTCCACACTAGAGAAGTATGGAATCCAAATCAACTTTGATGTTGCTAATTGCTACACTGGCCATAATTGGCCTACATTGACTTTTGCTGAGCTAGGCAACTGTTTTTGTTTAACTTTAGATGTCGACTAAATAAAGAAGAAAACTGACACGCCAATACTAAAATCAAGAACTTGTAAAGTTCGTGGTTGCTAAACCGAGAAGTCCTGAGTTCAATCTCCCGTGTAGATGAGGCTCTATAGTTGGGGATAGCAACCTATCTTGGGGATACAACACTTGTTTTTGGATTGACAAAAGATAAGAAATCCAGAAAGAAAAGCAACTGAACGAAGAAGAAAAAGGCTGGATATATTCGGTATCAACTGTACAATTTTAACAGACACACATTTCAAACTACACATGCATTTCAATGACAAAGTTCAGTGAAGCCATAATGTTGAATTTGACTGAATGAAGAACGATATTGTTATTTCAAGCAAAGTTAAGGTTTATTGTCTTAAAGACATTGTCGTGGATTGATTTAGACTAAGACTTCCCTGTTAAATAAGCCGACAACGATGGCTCTTCTTATTTCTCGTCTTTGATGTTGCTTTCAAGAACTTGTATGAGATTAGATTACCTACATAAGGCTACAAAGTTTGGAATCTTGGCTTTCTAATAGTGGACCTGGCTACATGACATTACCCCCACCCCGTCAATTACCCCCCCCCCCCCTCCCGTATTTACCCCCCCCCCCCCCGGGCAATTACCCCTTGTCAATAACCCCCCTGGAGACCCCCCCCCCCGGCCTCAAGTTATGATCCTAACTCAAACTCTATACCTATGTATTTCCTTAATCCTAATCGATAAAAAAATGACCAAACCCTAAGCATTCACCTCAGCCTAAAACTTAACACATAACCAAAACCAACTCTAGACTTAGGTTTCAGCCTAACCTTGACCATAACACTAACCCTAATCCTAGCCTTAATCCTAACCCTGACCATAACACTAACTCTAATTCTGAACCTAACCCTAACCTTAGCCCGAACGCTAACCCTAACCTTAGCCCGAACGCTAACCCTAACTCTAGCCCTAACTCTAACCCTAGCCCTAACGCTAACCCTAACCTTAGCACGAACGCTAGCCCTAGCCCAAACTCTAACTCTAGCCCTAACTCTAACCCAAGCCCTAACGCTAACCCTAACCCTAGCCGTAACCCTAACCATAATCCTAACCTTGGCCAGAACGCTAACCCTAACTCTAACCCTAGCCCTAACGCTTACCCTAACCCTAGCCGTAACCCTAACCATAATCCTAACCTTGGCCAGAACGCTAACCCTAACTCTAACCCTAGCCCTAACGCTAACCCTAACCGTAACCCTAACCATAACCCTAACCCCAGCTGTACCTTAAGAGGTGTGTCCGTGGGGGGGGGGGGGGGGATGTCCTCCTTGGCGGGGGGTAAATGACAGGGGATAATTGCTTCAGGGGGGGGGGGAGAGAACTAATAATCTGTAAGTCCTACTATTCACAAATGTAAAACAAAATAAGCAGTGTTTTTATTATTTGTATCCTTAAAAAATGCAAAATAAATGCTACGCCATTAACTCAACCCTCTTTTTTCTCGTTACATATCGTCACATAAAGCCACCGCCCAAAATGATGGTGACGTCAATATACAATCATAAAGTGGTCACCCATTAACGACGACTCACTCTTCAGACGATTTTGCACCCAACCCCCCTTCTCTAATTGTAACACATTTTCACAAAAAGCCAGATCTTCGCTTTCCCCCCCCCCCCCCCCACCACCACTCTCTTTAAAAACACCACACCTCAACACATAACCCCCTCCGCCGTTCCCCTGAAACTGCATTTTTACTTTCTCGTATATACGAAGTATAGAGAAAGTCTTGTAATCGTGCAAAAAAAAAAATCGAGATTTTTTTTACAAATCTCGACGTTTTACACCTTACTGATACGGAAAAACATAATTTTGCAATCTTGTCTGTATGTCTGTGTGTCTGTGTGTGTGTCTGTGTGTAAACACGATTACTTGAGTACCGTTACAGCTAGGTTGATGAAATTTCATATATAAGTATTTTATCAAAATCGAAGATCCGTATAAGCTTTTGAGCGATTTCCGATAACCGAAAGTGGTACTTTTTCTACTTTGAATTTTTCAAAAGCCTATAACTTAAGTACTATTTCAGATAGATAAATGAAATTTCACATGTAAGTCAAAGATGTAATTCTCTGCCTTCTATCAAATTTTGAGTAAATTCCGTTGACAGGAAGTACTTATTTACGCTATTTCCGATTTCTCAAAAAAACGCACGTAAATTTATAAAGTACTAATAATGTTGCGCACTATTATGCACATCTTTATTTGGCGTTCACTTGGTGTGCAATTCTTATTTCTACTAGGTTTTGTTCTATTTTAAAAAGTTTAAGTATTTAAAGTGGATTAAAAATCATGTCTATTTCCCGAGTTGCCATTCCCGGTAGTGTTAAATTAGCATATTCGAGAAAGTTTAGGGGAGATCACTCCCGGTTTATTATAATATGTACTGACCTCGATAAACATTGAGTTAATAAATGAATTAATACCAAAAGCAACCGTTTAAAGCCCGAAATAACGGATGAAAGCAAAAATGTGTCGTCACACTTTCCGATCACCCCTTCTCATAAATGAAAAAAAAAGCATGAACATACTAAAGGAGAGTATGGATGTTGATGGAGGATCCCAACGTTAAAAATTAAAACAGAGCAAAATTTCAGGAATCCATGTTACATATTATTATTTTCCTTAGGTATAACAAAGGTATTTACATTGTGTTTTATGTTTTACGAGCCGCTATCATACGCCGCTATTTAGTTGTTTCATTTTCTACTTTTCAGTAATTCATAATTTGTGAATTCGACAGTAACAATGCTGCCACTGAAAATATTTAAAACACTATCAGTAGCTCGTTAAGGACGATAACCTCCCCCTCCCCACCCTCCTTTCACACAAACCCTACCTCCCCCCCCCAGTGAAAGCAGCCCCCTCTGAGTTACCTCCACTAAGTTTAAAATCTTTAAAACGAACGTAGGCGCAATACTGTTTATGAGGGACCCACACAGAGGCGCTAGACCACACGCCAGTGGTGCAGTAGACACAAGTTTCCCTACTGTAGGGCGCTCTTTTAAAACTCATAGTGTTCCTCCCGAAGCCAGGGGGGCGCACCGGGTCAAACGAATTGTCATCGAATGTCGTGTGCCACAGAGTCAATATTGTAGAGTGCTCTTTAACACAACCTTAGGATATCCCAGGGCGCCAAATCGCATCCTGCCGGGGCGCCGGCAGACGCGCCTGATTCCATATAGTCCAATTATTGTTGACCATCGTGTCTTTAGTGTATAAATAAAAAAAAAACGAACGTAGGCGTCGTAGTGTTCACATGGTAGCACGGGGCGCTTCGGGTTACGTAATATCCGGGGCGCCGGCGGCTGCGCCTGTTGTTGCTATTTTACCTTAGCCCCCATGCAGAAGGCTCAAGTTTTAATATCGCCGCCCTGGATTTTCGGGCGCCAAGCCATTTATTAACAAAAATCGCACCCACTAGGGAAACGCCCATAATAAATTTTAATTTTTGTTTTCGCAGAAACCTTCTCGTGAGTGTTTTCATTAACTCTCGAAAGTTTAACGGCACTCAGATGAACGAAGTCAAACAGCATCCGTTTTGTTTTTTACAAACTGTGTAGAGAAAAATTGCACCCTCCAGGAGCGCCGCCCTGTTAAAAAAAAAAAAAATGCCTGTAACCTCCACTAAAGTTTTATGGCGAGCGGATGAACGGGATTAAACCGCAATCTACTTTTTCGTATATATACCCTATATAGGGAAGAATCGATTCGCGCCCTGCTGGGGCACCGTGCTTGTGAAATATATCCAGTGGTATTCTTAACTTAAGTTGCATGGCCATAGGATGAAAGGTGTAGTGCTGCATAGAGGACATAAACAAACCCACAAACAAACAAGCAAAACTTCATTATATATATACATAGAGAGAAATATACATAATTCTACATATGCATATATGCACATATATATATATATATATATATATATATATATATATATATATATATATATATATATATATATATATATATATATATATATAGCTACATTTGGTGACTTCCCATTTTCCCCAATGGCGTCAAATTTTGCACATAATCCACCTATTAATTCATGTGAAAAAAAGCATCGTTTTCATCGTAAATTATTAGATTTTGGTATCAGCCTCTCTCCGGTCGTCGCTTAGCAAATCTGTTATCCAAAAATTCAACAAGCATGTATTCACCTGTACATTTTGCCGTTTGTGTCATTTCCCCTCACCCCCCCCCTCCCCCCCCGGGTGATATTTTTTAAACGTGCACAGTTAATTGTATATTTTTTTTATCTGCAGTCAGTTATTAGTACAGTTAACTCTCATTAGTCATTTATTGAACTGTCAAAATGCATACTTCTTCTATATATTTTGCTATTTTTCGCCAGGGTGTCACCCCCGAAATTTTTCCACCTTGAGCAGTCCTCAGCCCCGCCCCCCACCTTGGGACGCCTCTGGTTAGGGGTACTACTTGAGTACAGTAAATATGTATATATATATATATATATATATATATATATATATATATATATATATATATATATATATATATATATATATATATATATATATATATATATATATATATATATATATATATATATACATATCGGGGGGGTATAGCCCCTTGGCACACCTTGTACCTACGCCACTACATAATCATGTTCTTAAGATTATATAGCACATTCTATGTATAAATTCGATAAAAATAGCTATTACGTATTCTACAATTTTATATTTGTAATAACATATTGTAAACGAAATGAGTCTTAAATTCGATTACAAAATGGGCCTTAATATTATGTATTTTTTCTATTTTGCAATCGTATCATGTATTACTTGTTGTATAGCCTAGATTCTATAATAATATACTAATATATTCTATATTACATAATCCTATATTATATCGTTTAGTAATCTCTACCCTAATGTTTTCTATACCGAATAATCAATATTCTGTAATTCTAATTGTGTATAAATTAATCATATAATCTCTAAAATTAATCATAACTGTGATCACAATTAAATTCAGCAATCCACTGTATTAATTTATATTGCTAAAAATAATTTAATTTTCAATTTTAAAGACAGAAGATACATTTTTATAATATTAATTATTATTAGCTCTGTAAAATGAATGGTTGTTTAATTTTTCTTATATTAAATATTTTAAGCGATTAATTAATCGAAATGGTTTTATTCCGTTAGCTAGTTTTTACAGTTTATAACTATAATTAGAGTCTCAACGACAGAATCAAATGAGAAAAAATCTATAGCGTTATTATATACCGACACTGTTGATAAGCCACTCAACGACAGTGTCGTTGAGAATAGTGTATGATCGGCTGATTTGATTCATATTTTTAACTTGATTTATTTTAACAATCTAATTCACTTTATCTTGCGTCGCTTCAAAAATCATGTTCAGTTCAATTTGATTCATTGCAACCACATATTCAATTCAAATAGATCCTTTTTGACATTGTTGTTCAATTTCATTTGATTTATTTTAACAGTGTAATGTAATTTAACTTGGTTTACATCAACGACATATTTAGTTCAACTTTATTCACTTCAATAACATGTTTCAGTTCATCTTAATATACAGTGTTTGTGTACTTATGTGTGACTGTATGCATAAGCCTGTGTGATTATATGTGACCAGCTAATTGTGTGTGATTGTGACTACGGTTGTAAATAAAGCTATTTACAACCGTAGTCACTTACAATCACACACAATTGTAAATGGCTGTGAGATTGTAAATGGCTGTGAGATTGTGGATGGCTGTGAGATTGTGGATGGCTGTGAGATTGTGGATGGCTGTGAGATTGTGGATGGCTGTGAGATTGTGGATGGCTGTGAGATTGTAAATGGCTGTGAGATTGTGGATGGCTGTGAGATTGTGGATGGCTGTGAGATTGTGGATGGCTGTGAGATTGTGGATGGCTGTGAGATTGTGGATGGCTGTGAGATTGTGGATGGCTGTGAGATTGTGGATGGCTGTGAGATTGTGGATGGCTGTGAGATTGTGGATGGCTGTGAGATTGTGGATGGCTGTGAGATTGTGGATGGCTGTGATATTGTGGATGGCTGTGAGATTGTAAATGGCTGTGATATTGTGGATGGCTGTGAGATTGTAAATGGCTGTGAGATTGTGGATGGCTGTGATATTGTGGATGGCTGTGAGATTGTGGATGGCTGTGAGATTGTGGATGGCTGTGAGATTGTGGATGGCTGTGAGATTGTGGATGGCTGTGAGATTGTGGATGGCTGTGAGATTGTGGATGGCTGTGAGATTGTGGATGGCTGTGATATTGTGGATGGCTGTGAGATTGTAAATGGCTGTGATATTGTGGATGGCTGTGAGATTGTAAATGGCTGTGAGATTGTAAATAGCTGTGAGATTGTGAGTGACTCTGAGTGACAACAGTTGAGAGTGGCTGAGGGATTGCGAGTGAGTACGATTTTGTGTAGCTGGGTGATTGTGTTTGAATGTGAATATGTGTGAGGGTGTGATGATTGTGTGTGACTGTGATATTTTGAGACACATAAAGAGAGAACATTTGACCATAGGCCGAGCCAGCACAAGGGCCATAACTCACCAGCTGTATTTAAACACCTACATTTACTGGGGTCTCTTAACACATGCGGGCTTGACCCAGTATAATTTTATACACCCTTCTGCGCATGCCCAACGGACACTATATTACAATAATCCCTCCCATAAACTCGCCCATTTCCTCCTATAGCCAGGTGTGCCAATTTAGAAATGTCCCCACAACGTTAAATCCTCAATACACCATAATACTATAATAACCTTTGTCTTTGAGTGAGTTATATACGGCGGTGTGAGGCGGGGGGACGGGGGGTGGGGGTGTGGAATATGGAGGGTCATAAAACTGCAGTCACGTCGTAAAAGAATGATTTACAGCCGCCGAGTCGTGTAGGGGGCGGATGTTCGGGTAAATGAAGCTAATCGTGGGGGTAGGGGCGCACATGGCGGACGGACATGAAAGCCAGTTGGTCAAGTGGACAATGTCCACTGATAACCCACGGGGGCGGGGGGTGGGTGGGTTATAAAATGGTGACGTTTAATTAACCCCTTTAGCCCTGCTATTATCATCGAAATATACGATTCACGTGGAAGTTAATAATGACTTAAAGTATTTAAAAGTAGGCATATTAGTGAACAAGTACTTAGATAACGCGAATGGTATAATAGTTTGGTTATCAGGGTATACAAAATTCGTTATCTAAACATATTAGTATATATTAATATTTACAGGAACATACCAATACCAAAAACGAAGAAGTAAAATTGACGTTTAGAATATTTTAAACAAAAAACCCATTCCATATAATATGAACTTGCAAAAAAGGTGGTTTAGACTATTTTTAAAATATATAAAATTACAAAGTTTGTTGCTGTGACAACGAACAAAAGCTAGACCACTAGAATCGATAGTAGACTTTGGTAGTCTAAGTACGGCTAGGGAATTCGGCTGGACATCGGTCAAAGTTTGACACGAAATTACCGTAGACCATTATTACGTCTTCTCTGAAATAACCCACCGAGAAAGAAGGGGGAAAATTTTCAAGTGCTACGTAGCTTCGGGGAAATTTTTGTTTTGTTTTGAAAATAGCGATCGGGAATGCCCGTAAACTGGAGAAGCCATCTTGGCGACCCCGTTAGGCAAAAATCTACTCAGCGTCGGTCGTGGCGAGTCTAGGGTCCTTTGTCATCGATGATAATCGACGAGGGCCCGGGCGAGGGCTCTCCGTCTCCCTCCCACAAGTGCTCCTCCAGGACGGTATGATTGATAGTAATGGCTGCCCGGGGACGGTCCATAGTCGGCTAGGGTTGGGGGGGGGGGGGGTAGGGGGACGACGGGCGGCAATAAACCTTAGGGGTATTGTAAGTTTTATAAACAGATTAAACGACGGCAGATTTATACGGTGGTGGTATGGGTTGGGGGAGGGTGGGGGGGGGGGGGGGAAATTGAGTTACTTTTTGTAAAAACCATAAACATATTTCATTTTGTTACTTTTAATCAATTTGAATACTAATTGTTATAGAGTCGAATTATTCAGTATTTAAACGCTCCCCACCACCGCCATCACCACCACCGCCACCACCACCACTACTACCACCACCACCACCACCACCACCACCACCACCACCACCACCACCACTACCAATGGCATCATTCATATGGGAGAATATTGTTTCGTTTGTTTTTCAACAAACAAATGGGAAAAAATCATTTTTTTTCAAAAACATGTCGGTTTTAGAACAGCTCAAATGAGTAGAAATACAACAATGTAGATGAGATACTATGTGCAAACAATGTTGATGTGATAGTCTAGAGCATCACCCATCAAACATGTGGATATGGAATCCTTAATTGAATAAATTACTGACATTTTCTGTTGGCTGTTCTACCCATTTTACCGGCTGCTCATCGGCTGCTCTACCCATTTTACCGGCTGCTCATCGGCTGCTCAACAGCTGCTCAACAACAGTTCACCGAGCGACAGATGTTGACTGTTTCATCATTGACTATTATGTTATGTCGTATGATGTTATGATGTGTTCTCCTAGCGAGGCCATACATTACACACCACGCGAGTCTTCAACGACAACAATCAAACTACACGTCACATTTCAACTTCAGGTACTGAGAACATATAGGATAGTTCTTAATACCCCCACCCTCCTTACCACAACGCATACCGCCTCACCCAAAGAATGATAGAAACAGACAGGCACTTGCTGGGGGGGGGGGTGGAGGAATGGATTAACCCAGCTCCCTACCCACGGCGCCATCTTATCCGAGGCGTCCACCAGCGATAGCCGCACAAAGGCTCCCTCCTGAGAGTGAGCCTGTCTTGAGGTTAACCCACCTGATAAAAACAAACATGGTGTTTATATTGTTATACACCCCCCCCCCTTTCCGACTTAAAGGGTAACCCACCTGATAAAAACAAACATGGTGTTTATATTGTTATACACCCACCCCCCCTTGCGAATTAAGTTCAAGAAGTGAGTGTGTAGAGTTTAGTAAAGTATGTTTTTTAGCGTTGGTTAAACGAAAAGTCAAGTCGAATAATAAAACAAAGTAATACAGTAAAAAATGTGTATCAAAAATAATGTTCCTATACCAATGCCATTTCTTTCAATAATATTTAAGACAAATAGCATATGTTTGACCATTAGCTTAGTGCACCCATTAATCACTTTACTTACTGGTAAGGCATTTGTTGATTTACAAAAATATAGGTTACTCTTTCCAATCTGGCAGCCCATGGGGCAGATGAAGTAGAGTTCGCCTGTTTTCTGTGACCTCGGCATACGTAGGGATAGTGTGGTCAGCACTATGTCCAGCAACCTTTACCTCACTTAACGTGAATCCGATACCCTTCAGAGCTGGGGGGGGGGGGGGCGACGACTTAACAAGGTCATACGTACCCGACCCCGTGATCCGAACTCGCGACTTTCGAGTATGCAGTCGTACGCCTTATCATCCGTACACACGTCTCTTTTATTTCTAAACTATCATTTAAAAAAGCAATACCATGTATACTCATTTTCCACGTTTTGTGTTTTGATAACGGCGGACGGGGTCGGTGATGGTACTGGTGGTTGCTGGACGGAAGCGGTGGTTGTGGGGGTCCTGTGACAACTGAGGGGGGGGGGGGGGGGCTGGTAATAACTCTTACGGGGGGGGGGGGCTGGTAATAACTCTTACAGGGGGGAGGGCTGGGTATAACTCTTACTTTTTTATGAAGACAGATTTCACATGACAACCCCAACCACGGCCCGCAGGGTGTGTTCTTTACGACGGTGGGTGGGTGGGGGTGAAGCAGAGATATGGGTTGGGGGTGGGGAGGGGAAGTGATGGTCAAAAAAAAAACCCACCATCAATACAAATGGTTCCTCATTTTCCATCTGTAGGCTTGTCTTGCAGATTTTCTCAGCTTTCTAAATGTGATACTGCATTTTATAAACGACATTCTCATCCGTCAAAAACAAAACGCCATGGAGACAAAAAAATAAAGTTTAACCAATGGCAACACTTGGCCAATAAAATTAACCTTGTAAATGAATGGACGACTCCGTCTGATAAAGAAATGTGGGGCTTTAGACTAATACATCTTGAAAAGTTACACTTTAAGTATAGGGATTCGTTTGCGTTTTATGACATGTAGTTAAATACTTCCCAAGTGTTTTTTAACATTTGTTTCGTCTACACGTGTTTATTTGTGATTATCCCCCTGGTTTTAATATTACTTAAAAGTTGTTTTTATAGCGCCGCCCTTGTACACCACAAGGGGTGGGTAATCTGCATAATTTGTCAATTAATCGCTTACCTCCCTTCATCATATTTTGTCTATACGATATTTCCCCCATTCCCAAGCGTAGATAACGTATAATATTTAGTGGTAATAAAAATGGGTTTAGCTAATCTCTCGTGTCAAACATATTGTGTATCTGTCTCCATACGTTTTCATACCGTTGTACAAGAGCAAAGACCTTCGCGGAAACCTAGACAAGGCTCACCAACTCCAACTCAACTATCCGACCCACGGGCTCCCCTGTGGTCACCGAATGGTCAGCAATGAGCTCATCACCAATTACTCATCGCCCTAAGTGGACAGTGACGGATACGCGGCACCGGACCTGCCGGTCGTCAAGGTTACTCAACGTATCGGTGCCACCGGTCAATTAACGACTTCTGTCATGGACGCGAGGGTGCCGGTCCGACTATTATTCCTGCGACACGTGCCGAATTAGGGATGCACTGGCAAGGAAGATGGATGCGGATAAAATTTAAAAGATTGCAGATTAGGATCATGTGGGTCTCGAGGTAGAGGACGATACTGTAATTATTCCATCGTGAGTTCTGGAGACGAGGATGCACGCGCTTAAAAGAAAACAGCGACGGGTGAAATATTGGCAAGTTGCAAAATAGGGTTCGGAGAGGGGGGGGGGAGTGGGGGTGCACTTTAAAAAAAAATGCAGCCCATAAATAATATATTTAGTAAAGGTTAAGTAATTAAAGAATGACAGTGTCCAGACAATGCTACGCAGCGGTAGGTGAAGCAGAGTTGATCTTTTTTTGTAGTCCAGATGTACAAAAGAATTTTTTTTTCCTCGTTCACTCTCCTTAAATAAAGGTCGCAGACAACTCAGATATTGGTGGAAGATCAGGCATACTAGTTAACCCAGTCATTAAGAAAAACATTATTGGTGAAAACATTCTATTATTTTAAGCAGCGAATACACGATACATACTCCAACAATCTTAGTCAAGACAAAAGAAACATTTCTTTTTACAAGTCAAATTTGACGCTATAAAGCTAAGCATTGTCTGTGTTGCTACATCTACCTTAAATTTTCATTGAACAATACAATTAAGTTTATCATTATATCTATATAAACGTCAATACTACTTTTTTATACATCTACCTTTGCCTACACGACAAATCTAGCTTCTTTTTTTCTGCTACCGCTACCCTACACAAACACTTCAACAAACCCTAAATAGTAAAGAAAATAACCTTCATTCTAACTCTTTAGCACTGCCAGTGATCATATTTAAAATATTATTTGTTTTACCGCTGATCTTTAGATATAACATCTAACTTATCTAACGCAAATTGTATGTCCATGAATTTCTGCTTCCCATCCCCCAGCATGCAGTCGACGATCCTACTCACCCAGAGACCCCCTCCCCCCCCCCCCCAGCATACAGTTAACCTCCCATCCCACAGTGACCCCTCTCTGCAGCATAAGTCAACGATCCGACCCACACAGTGACCAACCAAACTGCTGGCCATCCATCAGTACCCCACCCTCACACCCAGCTGGCCAAACCCCATCCCCACCATCCGACGTCCGAGGGTTAAAAACGTCTATATTGGTCGACCCCCGTAGACATGCCATCAACTCATATGTTAGTCTTGACCCCCCTGGTGCTCACACCTTCTGGGCGCATGCGCTGACCATGCTGGACAGCAACACGGGAGACAAGGGGGGGGGTTAATCAATTATCTGTGATAGAACAAGTTAGTTACCGGCTAATTATAGCTGCATCCCTTCATCGCTTGGTTGGATGGTTGCCCCCAGCCCCCCCCCCCACGACCTACATAACCCATCTTTAGGGTCACGTGATGTACACCCCTGTGGGATGGGGTGGGGGCTTCCGAAATCTGTGCTGGTAGGGTGGTAAAGTGAAAGTGTAATGTCCAGTTTATATGTTTGAAGGCAAGTGTCCAGTTTGGGAAAATGGCGGTTGGGAAAAGTTAAATGTATTCTACAGCAAGAAAATTCGTGTCCAATTTATTCAGTAATTGGTCAATGTCCAGTCTACATAGTTAAAAGAAAGTGTCTTGTTCAGTTTTGAAATGTTGATACACTTGATTAAATAATTTAACTTTGTATTCAGACTGTCTTAAGCTTAACCCAACAGATAATATCAAATACGGTGTTTAAAATTAAATTCGGCACCCCAAGCCGAAATCCCCCTGTTCGTTCATATACGTGTGTAGAGTTTAGCAACATGTTATTGCTGCTAGTTAAACTAGTAAAACCAAACAAAAGTGCTAAGTATTTAAAAGCTTGGAGAAAATAATTGAGAGAAAAAAATACGTTTAGGATCGATTTAGCATAGACGCAAATTTTCCCCCATACTTTACAGTTATTGATTATACCAAAAGTATTGTTAAAACAATTGTGTCTGCAGAATAACCAAGAGTGACGTCAGAGCTGCAATCTGCGATATCAACTTTCCCGCCGTTTTAAAAACAAAAAAACAAAACCTTCACCGCGAGACTGGTGACGCGGGGTCAGAGGGCACGACCAAAGGGAAGTAACCGGAGAAATCTGATGGGAGACACCGGGCCCGAACCGCCAAGGGAGGCTATGAGAGCCCGTTCCATCATCGTTACAAAAAATTTAATCTCCTCAACAGTTTTGACCAGTCACCCGGATCTTTGGGACTGAAGTCACCCCCACCCCCTTAACCCTCACCCCCTCCCCCCATCAATTTTTTTTATAGAAAGCGCGTGGGGGGAGAGAATGGGGGAGACTGGGTAAGGGTAGAGAAATCGTGATTAAGATTGATAATTAGTGACAGAGTGAGAAAAGGGAGATCACTGACAAAAAAAAAAAGCGAACAGAAGGGGGGGAAGAAAATCAAAGAATCATGAGCCGATCAGATATCTCGAGAAACTTCGTGACACGTGGTCGGGGCGCGAGAAGAGGGGGTTCACACCTCCAACACGTCAAACCCTCATTTCCCTCCCTCTGAGCCCAAAACACACTCTCCCTGAACCCGTTAATTTACATTAATAAAACACAATTTATTTTAATAAAACGTTGGTTTTTTTTCTCTAAAAGTTTTGACGCCAAAACTCTTTTTAAAAACCAGTAAAAGAAGAAGAAAATATAAATAATGTGTATGCATATATATATATATATATATATATATATATATATATATATATATATATATATATATATATATATATATATATATATATATATATATATATATATATATATATATATAATCAAGTATATTAATAAATAATGATTCAAAATTATAGCACTGCTCGTTATTTTCTAATTATTATTTTTTTTTTTTGCGCAAATTATAAATAATCCGCAAGAAATTAGGTGTATATGTGATTTTTTCAGACAAATTGGTTTAATGTATGTTTATATAAACCACGCTTGATCAAACTCACAGCTACCTCCCTTTTTATCTGATATGTGAATTGTGTGTCCAACTATTTTAAAAATGTGGATGAAAGTTTTAAAAAAAAAGTGTAACCGCGTGAAAATGTGGACAAAAGATGAAGATGGCGTGTTCCAACCACGAGTTAACCAGACCCGGTATCGATGAGGTGCCTGTATTCGATAATTACGCGGTCAATCATGTTCCTTCAGATTTCCTATGATTATTCGTTATGGATCGTAGTCACGAAACAGTAATCGATACTACGAACTAGTTTCTCTGTACAAACATTTTTTTTTTGAAAAACAAAAATCGATTGAAATACATTTCACCACTTAGGCTTTAAAAATAAAATAAAAAACTAAAAATCAGGTACTCCCCTCAGTAGCGAGGGGTGGGGGGGGGGCAGGGGGGGGGGGGGACATATGTACCCGGGCGCCGACCTTAGGGGGCGCCAAAATGGGTTGGAAAAATAAATTGAAATGTCGAGGGGGGTGCAAATCGAAAGTTTGAGGGGGGGGGGTGCAAATCGAAATATTGAGGGAGGGGTGTGCAAATCGAAAGTTTGAGTGGCGGGGGTGCAAATCAAAATCTTGAGGGGGGGGGGGGGGGTGCAAATAGAAAAGTTTGTCCACGGGTCGCTACGCCTCTGACTTCCCTCTATTCGAATTGATCACTTATTTCATAAGCTAATATCACAATGTTTTGGGTAGAATCTTTTTCTTAACTTTGAATACAATTCTTTGTAATACACTTCATTTATAATTGTTTTTTTTAAAGAAATGTATGGTATTGTTGTGGATTTCAAATCAATGCAATTATTTTTTTAAAATTCGAACTATTTCTTGTTTGCGTAAAGTTTTTTTGAGGTGCGTAAAGAGTTGAGCTCGCAGGAGTTTGCGGCGAGTGATGTTATTATTAGCGAGCTGTAGAGATTGCTCTAATGTGAAATGACGAGCCGCCGAGATAGCACTAGGTGGCGCGATGACGCGATACGGTGTGGTGGAAATTGTGATGGACATGGTGGGGGGGGGGGGGGGGAGAGGGGGTGACACTCGTGGGAAGTCAAAGCTGAACTTACGGTTAGGATATCTCAATGTCTTTATATATGGCAGCGTCAAGGAAACAGATGGGCTCTACTTCATCTGCCATACGGATGGTTATATCTGAATGTGTATATTATAACTCAACACCCACTTAATGCATTGCTTTGAACTATAGTTCTGTTAGAGTTTGACTTTAAATTTTGATACTGTGTATACGGGAGGGCATGGCCTAGCGGTAGAGCAATAGACTGCTAACCAGATTGCCTCAACCACGCTATCCCTTCCAATGTCGAGGTCACAGAAACATGTGAAATCTACTTCCCTTGCGCCATTGATCGAAGAGGGAACTTGACTTTTACTATGTATACATAAATGAGTTAAAATACTGAATACTTGATACCTATTTTTAGTTCGAGGTAACGGACGCTATGTCTATTTTTGGAGCTGGGCAGATCGAAACAGGAAACAGAAATCTTCGTGACTCAACGTGACCAATCACGTCAGTGACATCCCAGCATTCACCGCGTGACATTTGTTTTTCATCGTGATCAAATTTTGGGCATTTAGGGCAATAGATCAGCCCGAACCGCGGGCCCATTGAAAACAATGGGAAATGGGAAGAGAAACAATGGCGGGGAATGGAAGGAGAAACAGCTCTGAGCGATTACACGAACTCGATATCTTCTTGAATCAACCGCCCATTCGGGTTTAACCAAACAACAATAACGTCACTTCCGCTGCCGAGCGCGTTTTGTCGTCTGCGGAGCATCCTCTTCGGCAGCCGATTATCATTGATCGGGTCTGCAGTGAGTACGTCTGGCTACTCACGTTCAGTGACGGTCTGTTTGGAGACTTTCTATTTTGGTTCTAGACGGGTTCGTTGTTGTCTAGGCAATGCTAATTTGGCTGAAAGTTTTAACGTATCAATTCATGTGTTTATTTTATATTTAATTTTCCAAAAAAAAAATAAAAAATGATCAATGTATGTTGTATATTCATTGCTTTCAAAAAACACATCATGCATGGTTTTGACGAATCAATTTATGTGCCCAATTCATCATATTTTCCAACATAAACGATAAATGTATATTGTATATTCAGTTTTTTTTTTTTCAAAAACACATCTTGTATGTTTTCGTATTTTTTAATCAAAGTCCATGGCGTGCACACTCTACTTCATCTACTATGATTTTCTCACCAATCACGACAAGGGCGAATTTTTCACCCTCACACAATAAAACAGAACTTTATTTATGTAGGTCAACTGGGTTTTATTAATAGTTTAAATATAGAAACAAAATTGGAATTAAAATGTACAACAAACACGACGGTCACAAATATAATGAGACTCAATCTTTACATAAATTTGGAACATCCGAATATAAGATAATATCACACAAAGTTGTACTGGGAACATTTTATACCACAGTACTGGTCAACCCAATTGATTTTAAATTATTTAAGGTAAATAAATACCACTTTCTGACTTTCCCAACAAACAAATTATTTAGAATTATTTTTTTTTACGATGTACAGGTTTTCTATTAGTTTGAGCTAATCTTAACGCTATCAATTGTCAAGGTCGAGTAGAGGAAGTGATGTTTCAAAACTTTGTTCTGTAGAATAGTTGTATTGAGAGAAAAGGGGGAAGGGGGGTATTCGGCGAATGGATCTAAGTAAAGCAGTCGGCGCCAGAGCGTGTTCTATGGTCTAAAAGAATTTATTTACTGGAGGAAAGCAAAGAGCTGCTGGGACCAAGGATGAATGTCTAGCTCCAGTCGGGGGCATAAATAACAAGGGACGCTAGAAATTTGGGGTGGGAAGGTGGGGGGGGGGGTTGTCATGTAGGCTTTCAGAAGGGGCTGTTGGTATGGGCGTTGTGTTGATTTGTTTGTATGGGTGGGGTGTATCTGTATAGGGATGGACGTTGTTTGTTTGTTTGTTTGGAGATGGGATTAAGAAACAACGTATTATACACATTCTTAGCAAACATACTGTGAGCGACCAATGAAGGTAAGCGATCTGTGATGTCTATTCCAACGAAGAGAGGTTGTTTTAAGCATGGGTCTCCAAATACTTTTTATCATGACTTTCTTAAACAATTCTTGTACATTTTGGAAATACAATTTTTTTTTCTACACTTTAATATAGTTTAAATGTTCGTTTAACAATTCATAGGACTTTCAAATTGAATAAAAACCTTTCTTTAAAAAGAATTAATTGTTTTTTTTTTTTAAAAATCAATATTTAAAATAAAAACAATAACACAAAAGTCTTTCCTTTCATTCCACCCTTTACACAAGTACGTCACATGTTCAAAAAAAAAAGTCACATTACAAAAACAAAACAAGCAGAAATAATTCCCGAAGCAAACGAAAGCAGTTTATCCCCCCCCCCCCCCCACCCCCGGCCCCGATCTGACCCTCAGATAAGACAGGAGGTACAGCGCCAAGAGGCAACACAGGCTGTCTTTCGTCATCTCTGGAACCAAGATAGACAACTCTAAAAAAAATGTGAATAACGGATCTAAAACTTCTCGTAATGAAATTCTATTTTTTTTTTTTTTGGGTTAGTGACGTTGTGTGGGAGGTTTGAGGTTTGACGAAACGGAACAGGAAGTAGGTTCGTTTCCCGTTGGTTTCGGTTTCAAGCAGATTGTTATAATTAGGCTTTTTACTACAACGTTTTGTTTAAATTTCATTAGGAAATACTTTTTTTTTCATTTGTCTTGAATTCGTAAAGTTATTTTAACACGCTAATGATTTATTTTAGAACTAACAAACTAATAATAAGGTATGTATTATACGGCGAACATACGTTCAGTAACAACACATCCGACTTTGGAATGGTGTGATCATGCAATGTCCATTAATCATAAACACCGGTATACGTAAAATACTCCTTTAAACCTCGCGTTCATTGCGCAGATGAAGTATAGTTCATGTTTCTTGACTTCGGCATATGAACGGATGTCGAGCCGCCTTTACCTTTCCCAACTAAGTCAGGTACCCATCAGAGCTTGGGGGACTGAGAGGGATGTCCTACAATTACAAATCCGAACCGAGAACCAAACTCGAGACCTTCGGGCAAGCAGTCAAACGCTCTACCATATAACCACGCCGCTCCTATAAACAACAGAATACTGAGTTTAAATAAATTTTACGGCACATTTAAAAACATGATCCACATTACATATTACACATCAGCAAACAGCATTAGTAACACCAACAGGACGTAGGTCTGTGAGATTTTACTGCCATTCGCTGGTCAAACAGTGATACGTGTTCCATAGCCTTGGAAACATATACACTCTACTTCGCCTACCCTACTGACGACATGAACCCAGCTGTTAAGATACAAAAACAATGTCTAGCACTTTATAAACGAGTGGTCAAGACGCTTCATCCGGAGAAGTTTCAGACTATTTCTCTGCTAAAGTTCCGTCTAATCTTCAAACGGAACTTCCGTCTACTTGTCAGCGAAATTTCCGTCTACTTGTCCCCAGTCTCGGGAAGGAGTGAAGATCACTTGTTTCTAACTGCTGGGTCTCTCTAGAACTATGCCAATGACACTTCTTTCAATAACATTACGATTGAGAAATCTGACCACTTCCAGTGAAGAAAGTAAACAAAAATAAGTTGTTTCTTTTTTTTTTAAATTAAAAACACAAAACATAGAACTACTAGACTGGGTTTAATTCTAAAGTATAATCATAATGTTACCAGAAAAAACCCACCAAAAATATCCCATCACGAGTATTTGAAAAGTAATTGCACAAAGGCACATAGAAAGACATTAGTCATGTTGATAACGCGACTTGTGTTTGTCTACATTATATTATAATCATGTTGTCGTGTTTATTTTTAATCTGTGTTTAATCTTATTTCTATGCTTTAAATTGCTTACAAATTTTCATACTGATTGTCAGCCATTGTAGCACAATATATATTGGAGCGTAGAAGAGGAAAAAAAACTAAGTTTTCGACGCTCCACTAGACAGATGAAGTAGAATTCATTTGATTCTATAGCCACGTTAAGGTTACTGGGTGCATGGCTTATAACTTAGCCTAGAGACCAAACGCTTTGGATTAGTTATAGAGTGGGAACCGTCTATATCTGATCATCTCTTTTCGTTTGAGATATTTATCAAACCTAACCCATGACATAGCAATCTAAAACTGTGAATTCAATACAGAGGCCCTGACTTAGATCAACTAAATACTACAAGCCATGCGTGTCAAATATGCCCTTGGTGAACCTACCTACACACGGCACTACACATTTATTTTTATCCAGATGATACATAAAATAAAAACAAGTTTGCGACTAGTATGTAAAAAGATATTAACATTGTCAAGCCCTTGTTAATCCGTACACCGCGTACTAGTAGATTGGAGTTACCGTTCCTGCTTCTAGTAACAATACAAGCTTAAGCCTCGCCTTTCATGGTTTTTGGACCACCCCCGTTTTCTCACCCCCCGGCACCCCACCCTCCACCGCCTACGACGGGTTGCGCTAGACCTGATGGTATCACTTTAAACCCTTTTCGGTCCCCTAGTGGGGCCGCATGGGGTTGTAACAAAACAGTAACAATTCGCACCCAGCTACCAATGTGGTTTTTACTGGTATAACACGGGGGTGCGAGGTATTCAAAGATAGAGGTAGGCAAATAAGGAGGAATTTGACATGACGGCAACCCGGGATACAGATATGGTGTCCTAAACAACCCGTTATTAAAGGTTGCATACAACCCTGACCCCCAAGATCCATTTTTATTCACTCAACCCATGAACAATTTACAAGGTGTGTCCATGTTTTAACATAAATATTGTATTGTATTGACAGATTGAATGTAACAATATTATTACAAATCTTTACAATTACTTATCCTCCTTAATAAATGCTACAATTTACAAAGTCAAAATCAATGTATATTAATGTACAACCTGTTTTTGATGGCTATTCATTATTCATTTTGTTATGACGGCTACCCGGCTATTCAGATGGTTGTTATTGCTACCAGGCTACCATGTTATTCATATAGTTTTGATGGCTACTTGGCTATTCATATGGTTTTGATGGCTAACAGGATATTCATTTTGTTATGATGGCTACCCGGCTATTCATATGGTTTTGATACAATCAAAAGAATCAACAACAAGGGGAAGCTATCAACTTTATTTTGTTTAACCAACCGTCACGGCTAGACAACTCTGCCGGCAATTAAACACCGGCGACCGGTACACATTTCTTTGCACAACAAGGCAATCAGGACAAAAATGGACGAATTTATTTCAATACAAGATTCAATTTTTGTGTGTTTTTATTTTCGAGGGGCTATTAATTTATTTTTAAAAAAATCGTCATCAAGCTTGGAGTCCAAAAAAAAAAATTCTATTGAGAAGATTACGGCATAAAACAACACGACCTGTCTAGTGGTGCTATAATTCATAGCAACATTAGAACCAGACCGTGGAATTGATTGTAGCGTTTCGATCCCGGGACTCTAACTACGCGGAAATCGCAAATATTATAATTCATAACGTCAAGAAAAAAAAATCAAATCTCTGCATTGTTGTATCTTTAGAAAGAAACCAAAAGGGAATGAGGGAGGGGGGAAGATGAAAGGAATTCTGGCGGACATTAGTTTTGAAATTCTGGAACTGCACAGATGGCCCCCCGCAAAAGAAGGTCCGCCATAATGATACTTTTGTTCTCCGGGAGACGGGGGGAGGCGCTATCAGTTACAGGAGCCGTTGGGCCGCGCTCTTGTCTCGCTAGTTTGTAGCCGTGCGACAGGACAAAGCGGCCCGCGTCGGCGTGAGGGTTTATTAAAAAGTTTGACACAAACGGAAAACGTCAAGGCGATAAAATAAAAAATTTAAAAAAAATATGACAAAATGAAAAACGACACAAAAGGGTGGGAGGGGACACAAAAACACGTTCTGGTGCTAGAGATTTTCTGCGCGGCGATAAGACAGTAATTTTTTTGGCACGAACTTAATTTTAGAATTATTTTTTGTAATAGATACACACGTTTTTTTTAAATGGATGAACACTGGTTTAAATTGCATCCCCTTTTAAAAAAAAAAAAAAGTTATCTCCCTTTCCTCTAGGATAAATGGATGCCTTGCTTGACTAAGGAAGAATATAAATGGAAACTGTCAAAACCGAAAAAGGATGATAAAGAAACGTAATACGCACTTCAGATTAGTTGTGTCCCTTTTCATTGCGCAGTCGTCCTCGAGTTGTCGGTCCGCGAGTTAGTGGTATTGTTCTCTCTACACAAGGGGAGACAAATCACAGATTTTTGTTGTGTTGGTTTGTGTGTGGGTTGGTTCATGCCTTCATTGTCGACCCATGTGCTTGAAGAGGGTGGGTGTTCACCTTACGCGCACCCTCCTACCCCCAAGCAAATTGTGGTATTTTTTACCCCTATGTTTAAGCGATTTAGACCCTTTACCATAATTATTATCCAGTCTAGAAAAACAAATTAAGATGAAAGAAAGAAGTTAAATCTCCCTAACAATAATCCATTCATCGATAAAGTGGTGTATCTAAAACTTTAAGTCCGTGTTTATACGACAATGTTCTGGATAAGTCCAATGGAAGTGGTTGTATTTGCATTGGTGAGTACAAATATGTCCATGGAACGGGGTGGCCTAGAGGTAGTGAGCTATACTGCTAATCCATAAGTCTTCAAGTCAATAGATCATCCCGGCTCTTATGGGTACCCAACTCACGTTAGGGATAGTAAAGATGGCTGGGCATAGTGCTAACCACATTACTATTGTTACAATAATATTTCCCTAACTATCAAATGTCGCACTGCTAATTCACCGCCATGCTATTTGTGGCAGTTTACTTGCGATCAAATTCAACCCAGCACGATATAAGGGGGTCATTGACCGAGCTGTACTCGGTGACCCCTAGGCCCCCAATGAGTTTTGCTATTATCTACGGAAAAAAAATAAAGTCACATCGGGGGTATAGTTAAGGTTGTCAATGGGTAATTTTCAGCCAGGGTGTGGGGGTGGGGGGTGAAGCCATACTTAATCCACCCCTGCAACGCCGTACTAACATATTATACACTAATGCACCGAATTCACTGTTATAAAGCTGTCATCGGCGTACGTTTGAGAATGAATAATTAATTATTTAAAGATTTAATTAGTGAAATCTGGAAACGGTTTGTACAAACGAAGACGGTAATATGGGATCAGATGTGGTCATTACCATTGGTGGGGATGAGAGGGGGGATGGGGAGGATAGGGGGGAGGGGCAGCGTCCGCATCTTGTGAGAAAAACACACAAAGATGAACCGGACATGCCGGCATAAGCGAGTCAGGTTACGGTTTAGAGAGGCCGGCGTCCGGCCTTAATGAAGCCCGGGCTTGGAACTGTCACGCCGAAGGAAATTGTGTGTGGGGGGGGGGGGGGGGCACCCAATCTGGGAGGGTACCCAATCTGGGAGGGTACCCAATCCCCGTGGAACCTTAACTCTGTGGGTGACCAACGTCCTGGGCCATGACCGGGGTGTCGAACTCCCAGCTGCGGTTTGACAGCCACCCCCCTTCCATTGTAGAGTGAGATCCCTAGAGACATTTGGAAAATTCCATTGGCTAAATGAGGCCTCAGTAATGTATATATATATATATATATATATATATATATATATATATATATATATATATATATATATATATATATATATATATATATATATATAGGTTCTAAAAAACTAAGAAACAAAGATCTTGAAGTGCCACCAATTGCTGGAAATGATTCTTCCAACATCTGATATAATTTATTCTGTTTTCATCCGGCTCATTACACTTCCACAAATACATGTTTTTCGAGCTGTCAGTTCCGGCTAGGCATCGCACATGTATGCGGCAGATGTTTTATGTTTTTGTTTTAAAGCGTCCCTACATGCGACGGCTGGGCCGGGCGTCCGAAAGCGGACACCGGAAGGTCACCGAAGGGAACCATGGACGTTTACGGCTCATACTTCCGGATGGACATTCCTAATTACGGTGACGTATTATGATGAATCTGGTCACGTGTCTGGAATGGACCGTATGGTGGGGTGTGTGGGGGGGGGGGGGGGAAGTTTGCGTGCGATGTCTGAGCAGGGGGATGTTTTTCTTTTCCCCGGGTAATTATTGGTACTTAATTTGATTACAGTAATTATGGTATTAATAGTCAACCCATACGGCTTATAGTCAGCCCGGAACAAAGCAGGCAGGAAGTGGTTTAGTCAAATGGCTTTGTATTGGTTTTTAAGTACGGTACAGATAACCTTACACTGGAATATAAAATTCAAATGAACATCATAATGTTATATTAAACAGCAGAGGAAATTGATACGGTCTTGCGTGTACTATAGAGTACAAAAATAAAAAAAGAAGAGTTCGTCACTAGTACTTTAATAGGCTGTTATCTAAAGCTTCCTTTCAGAGGACTTAATTTAAGGCGCATGCACAGATATAAAAAGTGGGAATTCGGTTGGGCATTAAGTCTCAATTGCCAGTTTACTCCCAACACATTGTCATTTTCCTCTCCTATATTGACAGTCTTGCCAGTTCTAGAATAACCAAGGCGAAATTTAATTAATCGTTTCTTCTCATATTACGTTTTCTTTAATAGAAATATCATAGGTATTATTATTATATGCCTATATTATATATATATATATATATATATATATATATATATATATATATATATATATATATATATATATATATATATATATATATATATATATATATATATATCATAGGCCAATCGGGGAGGTAACTTCAGATAAACAGCTACTTTCTCAATGAATTGTCATGTACTTCATTAAATCCATAATATGAGCAATTCATACCAACGGAATGTGCCAAATTAAATTTGTAATTAACATAGTTTATATTTATTCTCTCTATCCCTATGGGCTGGATGGGAATAAATCTACATAATTAAACAGCCTGAAACCAGACACCCATTAGGCAGCTAAGAGTGAACTAACGACACCACGAGGGACCCCATTTAAAGATAGTTAAAGGGGGTCACGGATAGTGCCCCGAAATATAAACGATCCCTTACATAGGAATAAGGTCTTCAAAAAACTATTGGTATAATTTAACTGTTTACGATATTAATGATTTTTTTAATCAACTATTTACTAATAGATAGTTACGAAAGTGAAGCGGAAAATCTTCCAGCTGTAAACAAGTTTAAGATGAAGCCTTGGATACCAACATATTCAAGCTCAACAAGATGAAAAAAAAAACGTTTTTTTTTTCTAATTTAACACTTCCGAATTTGTAGTCAGTGATCTTTCAGTAGCTGGATATGAGTAAACGCCCCTTAGACACTGATCGTTTCCCTTTGATAGAAAAAAAAAGTGACATGAGAAATATTAAATATCACGTCTGGTTAGATTGCATGAAAACCGGAAACTAAAAGGAACGAAATGGGGGGGGGGGGGGGGTACTCCGATGACTAACTGTGCAAATCGACTAAGTGACTAAAGTATTGAAATAGTACAATTACTTATGCGCATATTATTCTAGCCCCGAAATTTCTGGTCCGATCCTCTGTTGTCAATATCCCATTAACCATTCAGCATAATTTATACCCCCAACGAAAAGCTGTTTATAAAAATCGGAAATGGTACTCAGGGGGGTAAAGGGAAGCTACTCGCTTAAAACAAGGGAAGACAACTGGGTGAGATATTGAAACTCTGATTTAATGGCGGGTTGGTCATTCTAATACCGTTGTTTTTTTTTGTTTTTTTTTTGTTTTTTTTAAATTTTGTAGAAATAGTAGACTGCGAGAGTTATTGTTTTAGAACATTTCTGTGAGAATATGTGTGTAAGGGTATTTGTGTTAGAGTATTTGAGTGATTGTGTATTAGTGAGGGTATTTGTGTAAGAGTATTTGAGTGATAGTATATTAGTGAGGGTATTTGCGTAAGAGTATTTGAGTGATTTTGTATTAGTGAGGGTATTTGTGTAAGAGTATTTGTGTGATAGTATATTAGTGAGGGTATTTGTGTTAGAGTATATAACTCATAGTTTATTAGTAAGGGTATTTGTGAAGAGTATTTGAGAGTACGTGTGTGATAGTATATTAGTGAGGGTATTTGTGTAAGAATATTTGAGCGTATTCGTGTGCGTGGTGTACATTTTTGTTTCCGACAAAGTAACAAGATGTTCGAAGATGGGGCAAAAAAAAATCAATAGCTCGAGTCATTTTGACAAGTGCATCCCAGTAAACCACGTCACCGGTCCACGAGAGCTGTTAGAGACCCAGGGATGAGCCCGGGGGTAAGGGATGGGGGTAGGGGGTGGGGGGTACACTAAGCGTCAGTGGTCCATATTGAGATTAGGACCCGGATATTTTATTACAGCACTAACCTGATGGTGGTTTTAAATTAAATACGCTTTGGCTGGACGAAACATATTCAATAAGATAACGTCTTATTGATTTTTTTATTTTATTTTGAAGATTAATTCATTTTAAAATTATAATAAGCAGATTTAAGGTAGCTTTCAGTTAAAAATTATTAATTAGTCGTAAAATTGTAAATTAACCAGGATAATCTGGCTCTTAGATAAATAGCCCATATAAATAAATAGTTCGCAATTCGATGTTTCGTATAGGCATTATTATGTCTAAATCTTACTATTATTAGGTACAATAGCTTGTTAGAATGACAAGAGTGAATAAGCCTAATATTTGTTTTAGGGAGGTGTTTACAGCGTTGAAGTATAATTTTGGTTACTGCACAATACAAATTGTACACAAGAGATATTTTATGAAATATATTTTTTTTATTTGATTTTGCCGACACCTGTCCGAAATAGCTTGTTTGTGGATCTTTGTACACACAAACACACAAACATACAACACGCACAAAACAAACACACACCCAACCCAATCTGATTCTCCACTGATTTTAAATATCTTTTTTTTTCATCAACTCATGCGCTTGTGTACTGTCTTCATCATTACTTCCGACTGTTGATCTATCGATCCATGTGTTGATTTACGCATGCGCGAAATTCGCTCGCTCAATCTCTGGCGGCAACTCCCGGAATGTACCGGCGCAACAACCAGATTTACAAGGCGGGCGTCACGTGACTTACGGCACCGTTTTAAGGGAATTGGTTCCTGTTAGGGTGTGTGTGGGGGGGGGGGAAGGGGGGGACATAAACAGGAAATTGATTGAGTTTATCTTCAGTCCGACTCGTGGGTTCAGCAACCACTGAGGTCAAAGGTCTTTTATTACTTAGTGGATGTGTGAGAGGGGTGAAAAGGGGATGGTGTGTGTGTGTGTGGGGGGGGGGGGGGTGGAGATGAGGAAGACATCATTAATTTACCGACATTCTGGAGGATGTGTAAGTCTTGCGGTTCTTTATTCGTACACATACGTTCACTGTACACTCAAGTTCTATTCACAAACATGAATACACACGTGTAGATATGTGTGTGTGTGTGTGTGTGATTGAGTGAGTGAGTGAGTGTGTAAATATATAAATAAATCCATTAACCCTTGGGGGTCGTTGGGTCACTAAAGATTTTTCTGTCTAGGGCTAAGTGTCCCATGGCGGCGCACACCACTCTCCATGCCTGACCACAGCCGGATGCCTCCATCTTGGTGGCTCGCTTTGGTCACGAACACGTGGTCGATGAAGATGCTCTAGAAACTCTTGCGCCACTGCCGTATTAGCATCGGTGGTTTGATTTTGTATCGAGCCTCATCTGCCCAAAAGTTCGAACTCGTTACTTTCCAGTTTAGCAGCCATGAGCTTTACCGACCCGACCACGCCGACCCCCATGTGTGTAGTGTCGTCCTAATTGCGAGCGAGTGACTCGAGTTGAAGTGAAATGGATGTGAGAATGATCCAGGTCAAGCACACATGTCGTGTTGTCAAATAAAGGCTTCAGATCGTTATACAAGACGTAGGCTCGCCGGGGTCATAGACAAACACAGATCAGTGGGGACGGGGGCTCTCGGTCGGTGCGGGGCTTGGGGAGGGTTGGTAGGGGGACTAGGTAGGTTTAAAAAGGACTTGAACAGTAAAGAGCTTGAAGTAATGGTTGATATAGGGCTAAGTGGGTTGACAGAGGACTTGGTGGTTTGAGAAGGGACTAGGTGGGTTGGCAGAGGACTTTGCACGTTAAGAGCATGGGGAAATGGTTGAAAGACGAATTTGTGGGTTGACAGAGGACTTGGTGGTTTGACAGATTAGTTGGGTTGGCAGGGGACTTGGGGGAGGGGGTTGACAGATTAATTTGGTTAACAGGGGACTTGAGGGGGGTTGACACGGGACTTGGCGGGTTGACAGTGGACTTGGGGGGTTGACAGGGGACTTGGGGGGTTGACATGGGACTTGGGGGGTTGACATGGGACTAGGTGGTTGGCAGGGGACTAGGTAGGTCTAAGAGGGACGGAGCTGGAGCGTATCACAAGACATCTCAAAACATTCTCGTTTTTTTTTAACCAAGAGAATTCAAGTCACGTGTTAAAAGCCAACTACAAATATCACGTCCATTCAAGCTTAAATTCCCTCCACTTAAAAAAAATGTTTGCAAGCTTAAAGATAATTACTCTTTGGATAATATTTTTATTTGAACAATGTTTTCAAACAGATTAAAGTATTATACAAGCAAGTTAAACCTAACCTAATATTTACAACTTAACTTAGCGATCAAAAAGTACATAAAAAATTTCGCTCGTATTTCAAAGTTTTTTTTATGTCCCTTTCCCCTTTTGATGTAGTTCTAGTACAAGGGGCATAAAGGGAGACAATCGCCAGTTTCTACTTGTATGGTTTATGTGCTGGGTACGTGTGTGTGTCATTGTCAGATGTCGGCGGTGTGGGTTTCAAAGACGACGTTGTCAGAACGGCATTAATTCTCTTGTCTTTAACTGCGACGGGAGGAATTAAAAGGAGGTACGGGAGTCACGTGACACGAGGGGAGAGGGGGAGGGGTGGGGCTAAGGGCCGGTCAGGTGACAGGACCGGCTCGTGAGGCGGAGGGTGGAGGAGGGTGTGTGTGACATGACGCAGGATTAGCGCTAATCTCTGGTGGGAAAACAAGAGGTGGACACACTTTAGCATGCGAGAGCCTACAGGGGCCGCTTAAGATCTGGTAAACAAGAGAGTATTAAGGGTTGGGGCACTCAAATTCTTGTGATGCGCCTACAGAAAAAATAAATTCCATTTACACTACAAAAATTTGTTATAAAAAGTATAAGTGTTCCTCTTTCCCCTTCCTCGAATAACGTTTACTGCCCCCACCCCCATCCACCTAAAGAAATATAATTTATATATATACTTACGCCAGTGTTTTACCCATTCTGCATAAAAATCCATTTTCACTGAAATTTCGTTTCCGGCCAGATTTCTCCCGTTTCAGCACAGATAATGTTGAAATGCCGATTCTGGATAAAAACATCCGTTTTCAGTGTCATTTTTTAAAAAATTTCGGTTTAATTTCAGGTTGAGGTGTTGATCTTGGTTTTGGTTTCGGTTTAGAGAAAAAGACAACATTTCAACCCAGCGCCCGTTGTATTCCTCCGTCAACGGGCCATTTATTTAGTATATATATATATATATATATATATATATATATATATATATATATATATATATATATATATAAGTATGTATGTATAACGTTATAACGTATCAATAGCCCTCTTTATTTAGCATATCCACTGTGTAAGTCGTAAGTCTACGTACAGATCTCAGCTAGGCAACAGACAGCCTTCTGTCAGAACAAGAGAAAGTCGTTTGTCTTGTGAGAACAATGAGCCACTTGCAGAGATCGATGATGCCAGCCACTCCCGATCCAATTACAGGCTGTCAAACCAGACAAACAGCTCAACACACACAAAACATACACGGCCGTGGCATGTGTCAAGGTTTAACAATAGGTGAGGGGGGAGGGGTTGACACACGTTTGGCTAAATGTACTAGAAAACATGTCTAATGGTTTTGTAACTGATTCTAATAATAAAATATGTACCTTTATTTTTCAGTATTAGATCTATGTTAAACGTGTTTTTAGAAAATCGGACTTTGTTGTTTACATTTATTTATTTGCTCATATAATGATCTAAATGGATCCTTTCAATACATTTTTATAAAGACAAGGTTAAATATTTTGCCCCATTATGATATTAAAATGCATACTTCTTTTTCAAAATCTGCATGTAAATTTATGTTATCTTATACTGTGACTATATTATTTTTTTAAAAATCACCCATTTATGCAAATTAATCAATTCAACATTAAAGCAAAGCAAAACTAATTAATTAATGTTGCGAATATAAAACTTAAGTTATTAGGGACCAGTCAAAATGGACTCAGACACAGACTTTGGGCAGACAAAGTTCTCAAACCAGACAATCCGCAGACCAACCCTGAGAAGCTTTGGTCAATATTTGAACCCAAGTCTTAGATTTCACGGGATTTAGTTTCTACCCTCGCCACTTGCAGGCCGGCCTGCCCCCGACCCCCGGGCTTAAAGCGGCTCCAGTCCCCGGGAAGTCAAACACACGGCCTGGCACACGTTGCGAGGTTTCCTGCCAAGGGTTTAGATTAGGATAAAGACTTGGATTGTAAAAAATAAAGAGACTAAGGCTTCATGTGGTTGAAGAGGGATAACATTTTAAAAGCTTAGGCATGGAATGTACAGTATTAAAATGTAAGTTACATTTATCATGACGGCGTGGCATAGCGGTAGAGCGCTAGACTGGAAACGCGAAAGTCTCGAGTTCGAATCCGGGTTTAAGTAAAGGGAACGTCTATGAGTCGGACCAGCTCTGATGAGTACCTGAATCCCGTTAGGGAAAGTAAAGGTTGCTGGTCATAGTGCTGGCTACAATTATCTCACCATATGCAGAAGTAACAGAAACACTGAACTCTTCTTTGCTTTCCTTTTTACTTTGAAAAAAATGTATTTAGCAAAGATGCTATACTTTTTTAAATTGCGGAACGATTAGTTTAGTAATGAATGAATTCAAAATCTAAAAATTTCTACTGAAAAGAAAAACATCAAAGAATTTTGGTTAATTCAGTTTCAAACAACTAAGCTGCTGGAAAAAAAATGTTAATTTGTAGTAACATTATGTTTATTTTAAAAAGAGATTGAAGTTTCAGATTTTTTATGCTATTTTAGGGGGGAAGGGGGGGTGATGACTTACGATGATAATAGGCTGGGGGTGGGAGCTAAAAAGTGACTAAAATTGCATGACGTCAGTTAAAGACGGACCCTTTTGTACATCAGGTGCGATCAGGTTCTACCACTGATGTGAAACACCCACAAAGGGGCAGAGCTCCCCGCGTTCGTTCCTACATCAATAATAATTCTTTCAATTTTCTCTAAACAAACCGCTTATTACCTGGCGGGGAGCCAGCTGTATTACACGTCCTGATTCATCTTCTTCGCGGAGAGAGGGAAAGAGAGAGAGAGAGAGACCAATGACGTCACTAATTATAAAATAACTGGTCTGGAACCAAAGGGGTTTAATTGGTGTAAAAAACGCCGGGTAATAAGTGCAACGTTCGACCTACTTCAGGTCATGACTAAGTATTTCAAGCAACAGGGTGAATGGGGATATATACATGAATACATATACATACATACAAATTTATATTTATACATATATATATATATATATATATATACATAATTTTATATACATATATATATATATATATATACATAATTTTATATATATATATATATATATATATATATATATATATATATATATATATATATATATATATATATATATATATATATATGTTACGGTCAAGGCCCGAAGTGCGGCCAAACCCCGGATTGGCCGGCCAATGCGCGGATTGGCCGGCTCTCTTGGCCAAAGCCCGAAGAACTTAGAACTAAGATCGTATTTCGTACATTGGCCGGCCAATGCGCTCACTGGCCGGGACGTACTGGCCAAAGTCCGAAGTACTTAAACTTGACAGCGTATTTTGTACATTGGCCGGCCAATGCGCGCATTGGCCGGGATGTCCTGGCCAATGTTGTATCTAGACTAAGTTGTGATCGCGTTTTAATTATTCTGGGTGCGGTTTCATTGTGAGTAACGTATTGTTTAGCTCTTGTTTGTATAGCATTATATATGCAAGGCGACATGGATCAAAAGGGCCGCCAGACCATGAGACAGACATAGCAAATGGCTGTCAAAAGGAAAAAAATGTAAATCCATGTTAGTTTCAATATATGGGCTACAACTGTATGTGACAGCCTCCTCCATGATGACGAGGTGAGACAATCATCAAAGAACAAAAGACAGTCGGCGTCACCGACCACGTGCAACAAGACGGAACGTTCAAAAGACTTTTCCGCGTTCCTAGATGTTCAAAACATGATGATGACATGGATGCAAACAAATGAATCAGCTCATTGGGCTGAGAGTCTCAAATTCATTCAATTTATGAAAAATCGTTCTTTTCATCAAGGAATCCAACAATCACCATACGAAGCCTTGTTTGGATGCAAAGCAAAAGTGGGACTTAGCACTTCAAATCTACCAAGAGAGGCTCTCAATAAAATAGCTACTGAGGAAGATCTTGAGAACATTGAACAAGAAATGGAGGTTGCCATAAATGCAACTACATCCTCAGCTCACACATCTACTGCCGTGGCGGAACGTCCAGACCAGTTGCGTGACAATAATGTGGCCAACAGATTCTGTATAGTTTGTGAAAAACATTGTAGTGCAGCTCATTCTTGTGGATCCTGTGGCAAAGATGTCCATGCTATTTGTGGAGTACCCAATGAAGCAGACAACAAACAAGACATCATGGAACACAGGTCAGCAGCTCATACTGGCTTGCAAAATCAAGGTGCTAAGATGCTTAAAACATCAAATACAAAATTTAAAGATGGTGAAGTGGGTGACAATGTACGCATCCCTGTTCCAGATGTTGACAGAGGTCGCGGTGATCCCCGAAGCGTGATTGCAGTTGTCATGAGCGTCGAGGGCGGTTTCTACAAATTAGGAACCGAACATGGTGTTCTAAAACAACTGTATGCTAGAAGTGAGTTTTCAATTCTTCACGAAAAACTGCTCTTATTGTCGTCAGTTGGCACTGAGGAAAAATCACTACGAACCATCGCATCTTCATCGCATCTTCACAATCATTGACTGGGGGCCAAGGCTACACTCGCTGCAATTGCACAACCAAGTGTACAACAAATCGCTGCAAGTGTAAAAATAACAAGCTGCTATGTAATTCTAAATGCCATAAAAGTTCAACTTGTTGTAACAAATGATAATATTGATTGATTGAGACTATAGTACAATAAAAAATTTGAATGTTTATGTCATTTACTTTAATTAATAATCAATAAAGACTTAATTGCATGATCCTACCGGCATAAAAAAAACCAAAATCTGCTCATGATCTTCTAATTAAGACTTTGGCCGGTCCACCATGGCCAGTCCGCGGACTGGCCGGGACTGGCCGGCCAAAGGCCGAAATCAAGAGCTATTTCAGACTTTGGCCGGTCCACAATGGCCAGTCTGCGGATTGGCCGGCCAAAGGCCGAAATGAAGCAAAGTTTCGGACTTTGGCCGAGCTATGGGAGGCGATATTGGCCAATGCGCGGATTGGCCGGCCAATCCTAGCATTGGCCGACTTCGGGCTTTGACCGTAACATATATATATATATATATATATATATATATATATATATATATATATATATATATATATATATATATATATATGTATATATATAAATAAATAAATAAATATATATATATATAATGATATATATATATATATATATATATATATATATATATATATATATATATATATATATATATATATAAAATTATGTATATATTTATATATATATATATATATATATGTTTGTGTATATGTGTGTGTATGGAGTATTTAAAGAAATATTTTTTAAAAGTGTATTTTGTAAAGGGTATTTTAAACAATCTAGCAATCAGAAAATCAAAGCATCACCTCTCCTTCATAGACCCATTAACCTCAAACAATACCCTACCTTACATTATCTCGACACTCAGGTTATATATTTTTTTTTAAAAATTGAAAAAAAAAAGCAACTGGCCTCATCCCCACCAGGCCAGCCATTAATTGCTCGTATCTACCTGTACCGATGTATAAACCTATTGACAACGCCCAAGAACTTTGGATGTATTTGGAACATGGGACAATTAAACGCATTACACAAGCGACTTTGTGAAAGTCTTAGTTAACATTTTGACATTACCATGTCACTAACTTAGAAAGTGGTGTAGGCCTACTTTAATTCACTTACGACTCTATTAGTAGTCTTGTAAGTGTCGTATTTTACAAATAAAATACTTCTTTATTAAAATCCATTTAATGTTTTTATATTCTTTATACTACGTCCAGGTGCATCATATGAATGGACCATGTTTTATTACGATATCTAAAACGTTTATTTTTTAAAGGATTATACGGACCATTAACTAGAGTTTGATTGCGATCCATGCAATTTTAATTGAACGCATGCACCCAGTCCCCTTTTTGCCTCTATATTATTTATTGTTTCCGCTTCAGTGCTTCAATGCGTCTGGTAAACGGAAGACGAATTAAGCAACGCGTTTATTTCCGCTAATGGACCCATGATGAAATATCCTCTAACGGCAGATACTTCAAAATATGCTCATTTTATTAATTCAGATACAATTCTCCAATTTCGCTCTGATAAAAAATTATCATGATTATGTTCTTAGACTAAACCTAGCCCTGACTATTAGCCATAACCAGAAACCTAAGGAATTACTATATTTAGATGTAATGCATACACATTCTATTATTAATCAAAACTATTCCCGTAACATAGCTTTACATTATATCTGTCAACTTCTGTTTGAAAATTCTAAATTTAAGTTCGATTTTAAATAAAAACTAAATATAGATCGCCGTTGAGCGAAATAAGCACGTTTTTTTTTTGTCTACCATTGACCGATATAAGCACTTCCAAAGCGCACCTTCAGGTTATGGCTAAAAATAGAACACGTGACGTTGTAAAGGTTAAATGTCATGCACGGGATGTACATTTTAAAAGCGTAAATGACACTACGAAAGTTACATGTAGTCATGTGATACATTACGCAATATTCATTGCTATGTTGGATTATCTCAACCATAATGACACATTAACAATATAATGTTTTTTGCAGTTTTTATGACGTCATGTCACGTGGCAGTGCCGTGTCGCCACGTGGTCAACTAGGGCTCATTAATTTAACTTTAATTACCAGCACGACATGAAAACTTGACTTACACAAAAAAATAAAATCTTGTTGCAGACAATTTAGACAGGTCGTGTAAGGTTTAGGTTGTACATAGCAGTCTGGGTCATGTTAAGGTTGTAGGTTTTTACGTCATGAGTAGGTTGTAGGTTTTTGCGTTAAGGGTAGGTTGGAGGTTTATATGTCATGATTAGGTTGCAGATTTTTACGTCTTGAGGAGTTCATAGGTTTTTAAGTCAGAAGAGGTTGTAGGTTTTGACAATGGAAGACTAGGATTTTATGTCAAAAGGTTGTAGTTTTTTACGTCATCAGGTTGTAGGTTTTTACGTCAGAAGGTTATAGGTTTTTACACCAGAAGGTTGTAGGTTTTTTTCATTCAGAAGATTGTAGGTTTTACGTTAGAAAGAGGTTGGAGATTTCTACGTCGGGAAGAGGTTGCAGGTTTTTAAGTTAGAAAGAGGATGTAGGTTTTTACCTCAGAAAGAGGATGTAGATTTTTACCTCAGAAAGAGGTTGTAGGTTTTTACGACAGAACAGACCAAGGTACAAGACAGAACATCCTTATATCAAGTCACTGAGTGGACAACAACACGGTTCTAGACATTCCTAAACAGGCACCTCCTCCATAGTAGAGACCGACAACCCATTCCAACTCCGCCCCCCCCCCTCCCCCACCCACGATCTCCAAACATACCGACCCCCATCCGTGTTAGATGGACTATCAGACGTATCAGGTGACCAGTTGAAGTAAATTTTAGGAAACTTCTACTGTAAACAGGACCTGGCAAACACAGCATGAAGTGGGTGCATCTTTGGGCTGAGGGTGGGGTCGGATGGGGTGGGGGAGAGGGGGGGGGGTCGAGAAAGGTATGTGGTATTTGGAGAAGTGGAGAATTGTTTAAAACGCGTGTTTGTAAACGGTGTACTTCGTGCAAGTAGGCCTGTGAGTTGAAAACAAAAATTGGAATTTGGGAAAAAGGAATTTCAAGCATTGCATTGTGAAAAAACTGATTAAAGGAAGTATTTGAAGTACATGCGGGCATGCGCAGTCGTATACAGTATGTGTTTGTGCGTCGGTGTGTGTGAGTGTGTCATTGTAAGAGTGTGTCGCTGTGTTTGTGTGTGTGTGAGAAAGAGAGAGAGAGAGAGAGTCTGCGTCCGTGTCTTTGTATGTGTATGTATGTTGCATGTGTCGCTGAGGGGTGTAGGACAAAAGACCGACATCCAAAAGGCCGACAAGACAAAAGGAAGACACGGACAAAAGGCCGACATGGACAAAAGGCCGACAGCCAAAAGGCCGACAGGATATAAGGCCGGATTGTGCGGCTGTCGGTGTGTGCGAGTGGGGTGTGTGTATGTCGATGTATGCGTCCGTGTGTCGGTGTGTGAATGAAGCCGTGCGTCGGTGTGGGTGCGTGTGTCATTGTGTGTGTGTGTCGGTGTATGCGTAAGTCGAATGTGAATGTGTTTGTGGGTGCGTGTGCTTGTATATAAACCTGTCCGTGTGGCTCTGCACTACTCCATGTCCTGTATCAACTTGTCGCTAACAATAGGGATGTAAACGTCAAGATTACACCAAGTAAACATGACACTAACAAGCTTGTCAAAAAAAAAAAAAAAAAAAAAAACAACAACAATTTTTGTATTTTTGTTCACATTTTGTTGTTGAGTAATTTCTTAGACTTTAGCAGCCTTTCCTCTTTACTTCAAGAATTCTATTCCCAGATAACATGTACGCATAAATGTCATGTTTGCTTGTTGCGGAAACTGCATATTTTCTGGTGCACCTGATTATTAAATCGCTGCTAGAACCAAATTAGCCACATTTGTGTTTCTATATTAAAACTATCACCGAGGTCGATCTTAAAACTGTTAAGTTTAACATTACAATAAATGTTTAAAGTGATTTGGATTCGGATTATCGTTATCATTATAATTGGATTAGGAATATTTTAATGTCTATCAATTATATGATAATGAAACAATTACGTTTTCTACTACGATAATATAAAATCAGTACATTGAAGTGTGTAACTTATTTGTAAGAGAGAGTTGCTTTAAATGATTACCTCAGCAGAAAAATATCAAGTTTTGTGGGATAAAGTCAATGTAATGATTTAAAGACTCGTAAAAACGTAATTAGTTTTCAAATTTATTTATTTATTTATTTTTTAAATGGAATCTTAAACTAACGAAGCAAAAATGGTTTTAACACTTGAAAGTAATACGTTTATTACAAGATTGTTTAGTTTTGTTTAGTGAGATAGATGGTTGAGAGGGGGGGAGAGTGGAGTTTGTTTCCAGGTTATTTAGTGCAGTCTGGAACATCTTTCCTGAAACTATTCTCACCTGTTCTTTGGCTGTTCATTATCGACAGGTGGACTTATTAGAAAAATTATCTATGTGTGTGTGCAGGTTGCATGTGTGTATGTAGGTTGTGTGTGTCGATTGTATGTGTGTGTGTGTAGGTTGTGTGTGTGCGCTGAGTTTGTGTGGGGTATCATGAAGTGAACTTCAGATGGTAAAATTGTGTTGTCAACAAATGCTGGAACAAGCTATTGTAAAAAACAGATAAACAAAACAACAGTTGATAGACAGTCTTACATTCACAAGCAAACATTTAAAATTATAAACAATATGATATATATATATATATATATATATATATGTAGAATTATATATAGGGATATATATATATATATATATATATATATATATATATATATATATATATATATATATATATATATATATATATATATATATATATATATATATATATATATATATATATATATATATATATATATATATATAGATTTCCTACTTGACCCCTCAAATACCCTTCCATCACTGCTCAGCATCACCCATCCCTTCCCCCCCCCCCCCCCCCCTACTCCTACACTCACCATCGCCGACTCGCCCAGCCTACTTTGTGCTCTAACTTAATTTGACAAAAGATAAACGGTAAAGGATAATTGGCGCATTCCTGCCCTAAGAGTCCTCTCCCCCGTGCGCCCTTATTGAATTAAACACTTCAATACCGCAATAAATAAAGCCGGTGATTAGCCCGCGCGCTGGCACGCTTTTTCCCACGTCTGCTAGCTCTGTCGTTTTAGGGGGAGGGGGGGGGGGCGAAGTTCCCAGAAAGGTGGCTAAATATAGACATGTTTGAGGACCGCGTGTGTGTGTTGAGCAATGCTTAAAAAAACTACTCACATTTTGTAAACCTGTTTGTATTTATTGCTCCGATATTGTTTTTAGATAATACCTGTACGTTATAATTACGGTCGTTGTAAATTTGGTTAGTGGCGTTGTGATATCACGATCGCTACGGTGATACGATCATTTTGAAGGGTTATAAACAACTTGATTGTCTAAATTATTTACAGATAATCGTATTCCCTATTTTAGAAATGTTAATTTCATGTACACAATTATTACACATAAACATTATACGATTTTATTGTTGCCTGATTGTTTTTTTTTTTTTTAAATTCCAAGTTAACTACATCAAAAATGGTTACTCACTACCGCTGCTGGTATAGGTTTATAGGTGAAATTTTAATAATGGGAAAATAATAAAGTTCAAAGAATAAAATCGGAAATTCTGGAAAAGATATAAGAAAGCTGGTAAGTCAAAAGCCTATTCGGACATGCAATTAGCACTGCGCTACTGATGCCCCACACTTCAATTATGATTAGCTATTTTCAGTATATAAAAAATTTGCAAGCATAGTTTTAAATAAATGGCATAGTTAATTAGCAAAGCGTAGTTATTTTTATAAAACAGCATATTAAATTAGAAAATATTGTTTTAAAATAAATATACATTTTTAATTAGAGTGCAAAGTTTTAAATAAACAGCATAGTCAATTAGAAAGCACAGTTTATAAATAGCATAGTTAATTAGAAAATTAGTGGTTATTTTTTTTTTAATAAACGGAGCTGGAAAAAACGCCATGGGTGGTATAGGTACGGTTCCCAGAAAGAACCGCAACGGAAAAAAAGCGCAACGGAAAAAAGCGCAAATAAAAAAGCGCAACGGAAAAAAGCGCACACGGAAAAAAGCGCAAAGAGAAAAAAGCGCACACAGAAAAAAGCGCAAAGAGAAAAAAGCGCAAACGGAAAAAAGCGCAAAGAGAAAAAAGCGCACACAGAAAAAAGCGCAAACAGAAAAAAGCGCAAACGGAAAAAAGCGCAAACAGAAAAAAGCGCACACGGAAAAAAGCGCAAAGAGAAAAATGCGCAAACAGAAAAAAGCGCAAAGAGAAAAAAGCGCACACAGAAAAAAGCGCAAACAGAAAAAAGCGCAAACGGAAAAAAGCGCAAAGAGAAAAAAGCGCAAACGGAAAAAAGCGCAAACAGAAAAAAGCGCACACGGAAAAAAGCGCAAACGGAAAAAAGCGCAAACGGAAAAAAGCGCAAACAGAAAAAAGCGCAAACGGAAAAAAGCGCAAACAGAAAAAAGCGCACACAGAAAAAAGCGCAAACAGAAAAAAGCGCAAACGGAAAAAAGCGCAAACAGAAAAAAGCGCACACAGAAAAAAGCGCAAACGGAAAAAAGCGCAAACAGAAACAGAAAAATGCGCAACCAGAAAAAACACAACGAAAAATGTGCAAAAGAGAAATTTAGCACAAAGACCATATGGACTAGATGACACATTTATACATGACTGTTAGGGCTGCTGTGAGAGTGTCGTGTTTGATCACGTGATCTACTACCATTTAAAGCGTACCGCTACCATCTGCATTCCCATCACCACGATACAGGCAATAATCACTTCACACAATGCCTATTATTTTCTTGGTCAATAATTATTCAACTACTATTCTCGTATAAACATAAAACTATCGACATTACACGAAGTATCTTTCACATTCTCCCTAGTCCGAACTACCTAGCTTGCATACCATAACAACCCGTTCCTATGGCAAAACTTCACTCTCTTTCATCCGCGTCATCAAACATGCATTCGTCATATCTCTCTTAACAACATTCATTCGCACCAAAATAACAATTTTGTATTTAATATTTTTTCACATCATGACGCACCTACCTACCTACCTACTACCCACCTACCCACCTACCCGCCTACATACTTACCAAACTACCCACCAAAAAAGTATCGGCGAAGTTCGTAAGTTTCGTAAACTGTACTAGACATCTTTTTTTTAATGAAAATTCATTGACATCATTGACATATGTTACATATATGTTACATTTTGCGACAACCTTAATTGGTGCGTTGGGCTTGTATGAAAACTCACTTCGAACTAACTCAATTACATGCTATTTATTTTAACATTACACGGTAAGCGTCACCCAACTGTTGTGATGTGAGGTGAGGACAGGTTCGACAATAAACCAACACGAAAGTACGAAAGAGACATAGACTGCCTATTAGAGAATGGACCCCTTAACTTTCCTAACCCCACCATTTATTATACCCTACCTAACCTCTAAATTTCCTGCGCTAAATGTCACTTCCCTCCCAATCGTTCCTATTCTACAGAATTGCGTATACTATTTATTTACATTCTTTACTCTCAATATAACTAAAATAGACTTTTGTTTGAAGGGTAATGAAAACATGTAAACAAAAGGGACGCTACTCTAAATCTATGCGAATCTATTTGGTAAGTATGTAGGCGGGTAGGTGGGTAGGTGGGTAGTAGGTAGGTAGGTAGGTGCGTCATGATGTGAAAAAATATTAAATACAAAATTGTTATTTTGGTGCGAATGAATGTTGTTAAGAGAGATATGACGAATGCATGTTTGATGACGCGGATGAAAGAGAGTGAAGTTTTGCCATAGGAACGGGTTGTTATGGTATGCAAGCTAGGTAGTTCGGACTAGGGAGAATGTGAAAGATACTTCGTGTAATGTCGATAGTTTTATGTTTATACGAGAATAGTAGTTGAATAATTATTGACCAAGAAAATAATAGGCATTGTGTGAAGTGATTATTGCCTGTATCGTGGTGATGGGAATGCAGATGGTAGTGGTACGCTTTAAATGGTAGTAGATCACGTGATCAAACACGACACTCTCACAGCAGCCCTAACAGTCATGTATAAATGTGTCATCTAGTCCATATGGTCTTTGTGCTAAATTTCTCTTTTGCACATTTTTCGTTGTGTTTTTTCTGGTTGCGCATTTTTCTGTTTCTGTTTGCGCTTTTTTCCGTTTGCGCTTTTTTCTGTGTGCGCTTTTTTCTGTTTGCGCTTTTTTCCGTTTGCGCTTTTTTCTGTTTGCGCTTTTTTCTGTGTGCGCTTTTTTCTCTTTGCGCTTTTTTCCGTTTGCGCTTTTTTCTGTTTGCGCTTTTTTCTGTGTGCGCTTTTTTCTCTTTGCGCTTTTTTCCGTTTGCGCTTTTTTCTCTTTGCGCTTTTTTCTGTGTGCGCTTTTTTCTCTTTGCGCTTTTTTTCCGTGTGCGCTTTTTTCCGTTGCGCTTTTTGTTTTGCGCTTTTTTCCGTTGCGCTTTTTTCCGTTGCGGTTCTTTCCGGCCACCTATAGGTACCCACCACAAGGGGAGAGCAATCTATTTTTTAACGAGGTGAAAACACACAAGTTGTCTCTAGTACACTTTAGTGGTGAGAATGCTACAAGTCGACCAGAGTATCAACGTCAGAGTCAACGTCATTTAAGGGGAAAGGGGGAGGGAGGAAGAGGGGGTAGGTGGTTGATAAAGAGTGAAAAAGAGAAAAAAAAACAACTACAAATGAAAGGCTTGTTTTGGACAAGGAGGATTCTGGAATTAGTACTTAAAGACAGGAGGTGAAAGGTCACTGTGGTGAAACTCTTCACGAGCGAGATAAAACACACAAAAAATGTTGGGAGGGGGGGGGGGGGGGGGTTTACTGTCTGTCGAAGGCCGTTGGTCATGACACGGCGAGTTATGTGACAGCGAGTTTTTTTTTTCGTGTTTCTTCGCCTATTGTCTTAGCCCAGTGAAGAAGCTGATAGTATCAAAACTACCCCTGCCAGAAGTACAGGACTAACGATGTCCAGACTTGATAAAATACTCTCCCCGCGTTGAGTACCGAGGAATCACCGACCACACAAGGGACAGACAACCGCGAGGCTGCTAATGATGATTACCAGTCCCCCCTTCTGCAAGACCGGCCGCTGCTATCTTAATGAAATAAGTGACGGCGCCCCAAGACAATGGCAGTGCGCCCCCATAAGCATCCGCGTTTTAAACAGCATGATAGAGATATGAGGTTAGAACCC